>NC_089791.1:14683375-14698375 GCF_040412425.1 Macrobrachium rosenbergii
CTTGTAATATATGAACTGTAATGAATGAATGAAATAAATATCTAAACCGAATTATTATGAAAATTGGTAATCTGAAGGAAAGATGAAAAACCCACGGTTTAACGTAAAAGTTACCGAATTCAAATCAAGTATAAAATTAATATGAGATGAGTCTGCTTATGATAAGAAGATGGGGATATGCGATTTCTATAACGTTCACCATTATTACTTTTGTAAAAATCACCATTATTATTATTATTATTATTATTATTATTATTATTATTATTATTATTATTATTATTATTATTATTATTATATTGAAGCTGTGATGGTTATTCGTGTATGTATGCTTGTATGTATGTGGGTAATGCTTCAACTATAAGTATATCACTATCATTGTTAGCAACGGAAGTAACGAACGAAACTAAGCGTTTTAAAATAATTTCTGCGTTATCAAATATAAAAAAATTCCACCTCCCAAAGATGCTATTCTCGTGCATGCGTCGGACTTGTTGATCCGGTCAAAATTGTGTTTTGATGGCTAACGAGTTTTGGAAGTGTAAACGACTAAATTACTTGGAGTTCATGACCCGGACAGAGGTCATGGCAGGCCACTGACAGAATTCAAAGAGAGTCACCGACTTCATCTCTCCCTACAATCCACTGCCACCCCTTTCCCAAGACACAATGAAAAAATAAAACAAGTTAACATACCTGCTGACAGACAAGCACGCACCCTTTAAATGTCAAGTCTATTAACACCAAGCGAGTACAGCTCTTGAGGATTCACCTTAGATGAGATTTCCTGTGTGTCTCACCAGGGATTCTCTCTCTCTCTCTCTCTCTCTCTCTCTCTCTCTCTCTCTCTCTCTCTCTCTCTCTCTCTCTCTCTCTCCAACTCGAGATTTCTTATGGGAATGTTTTGTTTATGATGTAGCAATACAAGAGAGAATATATTTACTTACATAAAGACATCTGTACAAGATTTTCCTTCCAACCAGATATAAATCTACATTAGGAAAGAGTTGATAAAAACAGGAAAGTGAAAAAGACTTGAATCGTACCTTTAAAAGGTAAAAAAAAAAAAAAAAAGAAAAGGAACAAGTCTCAATTCCGTGACTCGGATTGAACCCTTGAACTATAAAGTCGAAACCATCAATTACAGTTCCTTCATAAAATAATGTAATTAACAATTCCTAAAACGCTATATATGTATGCTTACTTTGTTTCCTGAACAATAACATTCTTTTATGATACACCATAAAATCCTTTTATTTATGGAGAAACGTCAATCACACACTCATTCAAACGCTACCCTACAAAACAGTTGTCACGCCTCAATTTCCCAACTGTACCAAATGTAACTTGTTCCACAAACAATATGTACTGACATTCGAAAAAAAAATGTGGCAAAATTTGCCAATAACTTTGATTCATCATCTACTTCGTTTCCCCGGGCTTTTCCGCGTTTCAACTCTTCATCCTACCAAACATAATTCTGCGTTTCAACTCTTCACTCTACTGACCATAGCCTACTTGCACGTTTCAACCCTTCACTCTACTGATCGTACCTTAGTTGTACGTTTCAACTCTTCACTTTACCGACCGTGTCCTAATTCTACATTTCAACTCTTTACTCTACTGCCCGTAGCCTAATTCCATGTTTCAAATCTCACTCTACTGACTGTAGCCTACTTCTACGTTTCAACGCTTCACTTTTGTAACCGTAGCCTAATTCTATGTTTCTACTCTTCCTTCTACCGACCATAGCCTAATTCTATGTTTCAACTCTTTCCTGTACAGACTGTAGCCTAATTCTACGTTTCAACTCTTCGCTTTATTGACCGTGGCCTAATTCTCCGTTTCAGCTCTTCACTCTACTGACCGTAACCTAATTCTATGTTTCTACTCTCCCCTTTACAGACCATGCCCTAATTCTACATTTCAACTCTTCACTTTACTGACCATAGCCTAATTCTACATTTCAACTCTTCACTTTACCGACCGTAGCCTTATTCTATGTTTCAACTCTTCACTTTACTGACCATGGCCTAATTCTACATTTCAACTCTTCACTTTACCGACCGTAGCCTAATTCTACGTTTCAGCTCTTCACTTTCCTGACCGTAGCCTTATTCTACGTTTCAACTCTTCACTTTACCGACCATAGCCTAATTCTACATTTCAACTTTTCACTTTACCGACCATAGCCTTATTCTGTGTTTCAACTCTTCACTTTACTGACCATAGCCTAATTCTACATTTAAACTCTTCACTTTACCGACCATAACCTAATTCTACATTTCAAGTCTCCACTTTACCCACCATAGCCTAATTCTACATTTCAACTCTTCACTTTAACAACTGCAGCCTTATTCTACGTTTCAACTCTTCACTTTACCGACCATAGCCTAATTCTACATTTCAACTCTTCACTTTACCGACCATAGCCTTATTGTACGTTATGACTCTTCACTTTAACGACCATAGCCTATCTACATTTCAACTCTTCGCTTTACTGAGCGTAGCCTAATTTTACGTTCCAACTCCTACTTTACTGACCATATCCTAATTCTAAGTTTCAATTCTTCACTCTACTGACTGTAGCATAATTCTACATTTCAACTCTTTGCTTTACTGACCATAGCTTAATTCCGCATTTCAAGTATTCACTTTACCGACCATAACCTAATTCTACATTTCAACTCTTCACTTTACTGACCATAGCCTAATTCTACACTTCAACTCTTCACTTTACTGAGCGTAGCCTAATTCTATGTTCCAACTCTATGTTCAACTCTTCACTTTACCAACTGTAGCCAACAGCACATTTCAACTCTTCACTCTACCAACCATAACCTAATTGTACGTTCCAACTCTTTACTCTACTGACCCTAGCCTAACTGTACATTTCAACTCTTCACTCTACCGAGCATAGCCTAATTCTATTATTCAGATCTTCACTCTACCGACCACAGCCTAATTCTACATTTCAACTCTTCACTTTACTGACCATATCCTAATTCTGCGTTTCAACTCTTCAATCTACCGACCATAGACTAACTGTAAGTTTCCACTCTTCACACTACCGTTTGTAGCCTAATTGTACATTTCAACTCTTCACTTTACTGACTGTAACCTAATTGTATGTTTCAACCTTTCACTCGATCGACCATAGCCTAATTCTATGTTTCAAATCTTCACTCCACCAACAGTAACCTAATTGTACATTTCAGTTCTTCTCTCTACTGACCATGGCCCAATTATACGTTTCAACTCTTAACTCTACCGACTGTAGCCTAATTCTACGTCTCAAATCATCACTCCACTGACTGTAGCTTAACTGTACATTTCAACTCTTCATTCTACCGACCGAAACCTAATTCTACATTTCAGATCTTCACTCTACCGACCATAGCCTAATTATGCTCTTCAACTCTTCACTCTACCGATTGTAGCCTAATTCTACGTTTCAAATCTTCACTCTACCGACCGTAGCCTAATTCTATTATTCAAATCTTCACTCTACCGACCATAGCCCAATTCCACGTTTCAAATCTTCACTCTACCAACCGTGACCCAATTCTACCTTTCAAATCTTCACCCTACCGACTGTAGACTGTCGTATTTCGCATAACTCCGATTCAGTTTAACCTCTTTCATTCTTATGAAACCCCTTCTTTTCATAAAATAGAAACTTTTTTATATTTATATACTGATGCTTCAATGGCCGCTTCCGATGTTTATCTTTTATCAATTCACATACATCAGACTTATTGCAGCTTCAGGTTAGTATGGCCGAATTCCATCTACTCATCCGAATTCTTCCTTGAAAAGTGGAGACCTTTCTCACCAAATAAAGATTCACGATTCTCACGTTCCGATCTTTACTTTTAAAGGACTAGAATTAATTTTCTTACCGACAGATATTGTAATTCAAAATATAAAAATAATTAATCTACTTTAAATATTGAAATTACCTTGCTACCATGTCATCAACCTTATAAGCAGCTTGAATACATGTCCCAATTAAAAAAAATCCTACAACAATTAAAAACCACAACCACTTTCTTGCATAAAACTTCATTACTCTCCCCCTCCCTTTCTTTCCTATTTAAACTGTGCCTCTCATCCAGAGACACTGCTTTTACACCATTATAATTATGAGTTCTCATCTCTATACCATTAAAGATATTTTTTTGAGTTTCTTTTTAGCCCAGCCACTGACATCACTAATTTCAGCGAAGTGGTTTACTGAATAATCTTGGATCAAAACCAAGTACTATTGCATTTGCGAACGTTTCAGCAAGAAATGAAAAAAATGAAGGATATTTGTCAAGAGTATAATCATTTTCATACTGCCCAACCACAAACAATCACAAGACTCTTCACCAATACCCTCATACTAAGCGCAGCTGTAACTGTTCGTGTTCTCTCTCTCTCTCTCTCTCTCTCTCTCTCCTTCTCTCTCATGGAGGTGAATAACCGCAAAGTGGTGAAGAGGGACCTCGGATGACTCATCACAAAAC
Source organism: Macrobrachium rosenbergii (assembly GCF_040412425.1). Classification (NCBI taxonomy): domain Eukaryota; kingdom Metazoa; phylum Arthropoda; class Malacostraca; order Decapoda; family Palaemonidae; genus Macrobrachium; species Macrobrachium rosenbergii. Next base: position 14,687,884 of record NC_089791.1, read on the forward strand.
TTTTTTCCATTTATTGCATAGTTTGTGAATGATACGCGACTTTAGCTTAATATCTCTGGCATTTCGAATACCAAAAAAAAAAAAAAAAAAACTGGGGATACGTACTAGTTAGGTTTAATCACAGTTTGCTCTAACGATACTATTTCTAACCTTATTCAGCTAACGTATTTGTTTTCTCAAATCTCCGATGGCTACTTTCCGCTGGTATAACAAAGTCCATACAGTATAGCTGGAATTAGGTTAGTAGAAGGACAGGAGGACGCGGGGCGGAATTTGGAAAAGGCAGCATAGGCGGTAGATAGATTATGGGTCTAATTGCACTTCCTTTTAACTGACTTTATATACTGATGCATGCCAGACTTTTGTCGCATTTGGGTGAGATATATATAACGTCTATTTTGATGTAGTTAACCTTCTTCTATATTCATTTTTCAAAAGATTTTCTTTTTCATATGAAGCCATTTCTTAAGCCATAACACCTTAACTTGAAAAGATACCGGCAGTATCACTCATCCTAAGAAAACAAATCTTTCACATAAATGACTTAGAAGGATATATTTCTAATGCAACATTTTTTGTAAGAAAAAATCGTTCATAAATTAGTCAGAAAAATATTTCTCAAATAACTTGACTGGTGTCCTCTATGGTCCCCCTAACGTTTGACAGGTTTATTGTTGCAGACTACAAGATAAATGATTGACAGGCGGTCATAAACAAGGCTGCATTGTCTGATGAATGGGGCAGTAATCCTTCAGCTTTGAATTTACTGCTCCATCGGACACCAGTTGACATTTATTCTTTGCCAGAAAAAAAATAGGTTTCTTTTGAAATAAAGTTTGTGAATTTTAAATTTTATATTGGCTAAATTCCCATAAATGTTGCATAGGCACACCGACGACAAACTATAGTGTTAAATCAAATTTCACACACAATCTAATGTATTTGCGCACATAAGATGTCAGATCTAAATACAGTACATATGCAAATACTAATTGCGCAACGCAATGCAAATACACACGCATACAAAGGAAATAACAGGCTTCAAAACTATGCTTCAGTGAAAGCAATTTCACCAGCAATATGTGCAGATTCTCCTGTCCTCATCATTAAAATAATAATAAAACCTTGGCTACGCAACGGCATTGTCCATTAAGACTATCATATATTTGAAGTGTCCTTTTTAAAAAGATTCATTTCGTTTACTTACGTCACGGGAAAACCAATAAAATCATTCATGCTACAGTTATCGCACATAGAGAGAGAGAGAGAGAGAGAGAGAGAGAGAGAGAGAGAGAGAGAGAGAGAGAGAGAGAATTACGGAAACTAACAAAATCAAATATGAAGACCATCATCCTTGGACAAAATATACTACGGCGATTTCTGAATGAGAAGACTTTTATACTCCATATAAATTATCTATTTACAAGACTGACGACAATTTAACTGCTAGTAAACATTTTGTTATTTGAAGTATATGGTGGTGTCGTGTAAATAGTTTTTTTATGGGCCTGTTTAACTTCATAGAACACTGTCAGATTACAGTAAGAGATATTCATACATTGACAGATTTGTATAAAATGGTTTTAAAATTCAAACATTATATTCAGTCACTCCTAGTATTGTTGAATGGTGGCTTGATTACTTTAAAAAATTATTAAGTTATCAAAACTTCATTTGCCAACATACAGTTTACAGTATAATAACAGTTATAATAATTCGTACAGCATTTTCTTTCAATTTAATTTCTTGAGTAATTAGGAACAGCCTAAAAAATAAATTAAAAAGCAATATAAAAATCTGCTCCTTATGAGCGACTCAATTAAAATCTATAAACGCAACAAACAAACTTTTACACGAAATCAAACAATTTATTGCCCTTTAAGAGGTACCTTAATACTTTACCGTAATACATTACTAATAAACAGTCAATTAAATCTGAACCTAAGAAAGGGTTAATCAAAATTAATCTACAAACCTACTGATCCCAATAAAAGCAATTAAAACAAATCTGACAGTGTCATACTCTTAACAAGGGTCAATCAAAATAAACAATCGAGCAATAAATTGGTACTCAAACAAGCACTTAAAACGAAACATGTCAATAAATAAAGAAAAATGCTTCAGGAAAGTAATTCTGCTGTACCACCAAAAGACAACTTAATATCTCTAATCACAGACTTTGCAAGGACTAAAAGAAATCACAGACGCATTGCATGCAGTGTCAAGCAGCTGTTCTGGTGAATTCAGGACACAACTACACATGGCAGTTGTTATAAAGCAATCTAAAAATAAAACTTTGCAGGCGAAAGTGGAACATTTCTGAAAAACGGTTCAGTGAGTATGTAAACAAGTCTAGCCTACTAGAACACATGCAAAATAATGTGGCCTTTTTGCCTTCATGTCAACTGTATTTGTACACACACACACACACACACACACACATATTATTTTATATATACGTACACTCATATATTATATATATATATATATATATATATACTATATATATATATGTATATATATATATATATATGTAACTAATTAATATTTGTATATGTATATGTGAATAATATATATATACACTACATACATATATATATATATATATATATATATATATATATATATATATATATATTATATATATACATATACATACATACATATATATATATATATATATATATATGTATATATATATATATATATGTATATATATATATATATATATATATATATATATATATAATATAACTCTCTACAAAATGGTTATGAAACACAACATCTTGAAGTGATCTCTGAATCCTAAGGCTATGACATATGCCACTTCATAAATGATGGCGCAGCCTAATAACGACTGATGAAAAATTATCGTGTTGTTTGTTGACACCAAATATTTTTCCTTCGGAGATTTACGAAAATTATTACTTAGAGCTCTCATGACCGTATATTCTTTTTCCCTAGTAGAATGTTATTTTACATTTATCTTTCAAAAATCCTACTCGTTTGCTAAGGAACGAAGATAATCGGCTGTATTCAAATAATAGAGCCTAGATCACTTATGTATGAACTACTATTCTTTAAAATAAAAATGCATTCTTTATCACCAATTCTTCTTATTCACCTATTTCTGATGTTTAAAGTCCCACTGTACAATTTTTCATTTCAACTATTTCGACTCGTACATACTATTTCTGCACACTCCATCAATGTACGGAAAACACACACATATATACATGCGAATAATTTATTAGCCTTACTCCTCTTCCATTTCGGGATGGGGGATGACGACTACCTAGCTCAACTGTCTCATAACCAAATAGAGTTCATCGCTTAGTCAAGCGACGTAAAAAAAAAAAAAAAAAAATATATATATATATATATATATATATATATATATATATATATATATATATATATATATATATATATATGTGTGTATGTGTGTGTGTATGTGTGTGTGTGGGCGTGTGTGTGTGTGTGTGTGTGTGTGTGAGAGAGGAGAGAGAGAGAGAGAGAGAGAGAGAGAGAGAGAGAGAGATCAAATTCCCTCTATTCGAAGTTATCCCTACAACCGTAATCACTCCACAAAGAAACGCCAGCAATCCACCACCTCATGAGAACCACTGAAAAGCAAGGCCTCTTACCGCCTACGCATCGTTTACATTCAAAACAACTAATATAGTGCCTTCTTAATGGAAAAAAAGGGCATGCACTTTTACATCTGCATGTACAGTTCCGTTCCCTGCTTTCTTTTCCTTTCATTTGCGTATACGTTCAGGAAAGTGTAAACAAGTAAACTGTAAAAATGCAGAGGAAAGGTAGACAGATTCAGCTACCCGTTACTGGAGTTAGAATATTGCCAAAACAAATGACGTAACGTACAAGTACCAGTTAGGTGTTGCTGATGCTCAGGACCGCGAGAGAGAAATTCAAGTTGTATGGTTTAGTATGGTTTAATATAGTTAGAACAGACTTCCATTTGTAGGAATGTGTGTGAGAGAGAGAGAGAGAGAGAGAGAGAGAGAGAGAGAGAGAGAGAGAGAGAGAGAGAGACTGTTAGTTTCAGTGTAATATATTGACAGAGGTCAGAAATTCATGAAGTATGGTTTAATAGTTAGAACAGACTTCCAGTTGTAGGAATTTTGAGAGAGAGAGAGAGAGAGAGAGAGAGAGAGAGAGAGAGAGAGAGAGAGAGAGGCTGTGATTCTAAGGAAGGTGCTGTTGTGCCGTAAGTGCACATGTGTATACGCCCATTGAGTGCTTGCTCATAATTTGCATGTGATACATGAGACCTGCACGCAGAGAGGGGAGGTGCCATGCAAGTTTGAGCCTTTCGCTTTATTTTTTCTTTCAACGCCTAGAAAACAATTCTTTTAAGCTGAAAGCCATGGATGTAACGCCACGATTTATAAACACTACAGAAGTTGCATACTTATATTTCACTTTCTTCCTAATTACCATATGAGCATTTACTCACCATGTTCGGTCAAGCTACTACTGTACTGAAAATACTGAAAATTTTAACAATCTTATATAAAAAAATAATATACTGAACATTTTTACAATCTTATTCAAAATAGTTTCGGTTAAAATTTAGTCAAAATTATCGACGCTCTTTTTACTGTCGTCGTTGTTAATCTCATCTACAGCACTTACGCGAGTTCGTATGGAGGGATGGTATGGGATAAATGGTTGCATGGACCAGCGCCATATTTGACGCAATTGTGAGATGGTTTGATGTAAAATAGGAATACTACTGATAAATTATTCATTTCAATCATAACTTGTAATACTCAGTCATAATGTATATATTATGTACAGTATAAATATACATTGTATATATATGTGTGTATAATATATATATGTATATATATACATATATATATACATATTAAGAAACTAAATAGATATGAAAAACAAATTAGGAAAGTGAACTATGTTACAGTATATATATGTATATATATGCATATATACATTATATATATAAACATATACATATATATATATATATATATATACATATATATAATATATATATATAATATATATATATATATATATATATATATATATATATATATATATATATATATTAAGAAAGTTACTATGAAAACTAAATCAGGAAAAGGAAATATACATATAAAAACAAAAAGTACAAAAAAAAAGTTACAAGAATGTGTTCTGAAAATCATTATACGATGGGAGAAATGATTTCGTACCCCGACCGATTTGTTAATGTAGCATTGACAGCAAGGGTGTTACGTCTAAAGACCTTCAGGCCCTGAAGAATTCAGGTCTTCCAACTAATCTGGAACTCCTTGTTACAAGTTTTTTTTTTCTAGGTACTGCACATAAACGTGATCTGATCTAATATCCAGTAAAAAGTGGATACAGCGCTGTGCCTAAATTTGCTGCATTTTAAATTCTTTGATGCAATGGTCGTCCCGTTACGAAGGTGCAATGATGGCACGTTTATTATTAGCAGTTAGCAAGCGGTGTCTTGGGTGTCGTAAACCTCCAACTCCTTGAATATATCAGTTCTATTCTGATGGTCTGACGTTCAATAGCAGGGCGCAAAACACCGGCACAAAAGTCGACGAACTAAATATGATATACGATGTATATAAATTTCGGTTAATTTTTCTGCAGAAGCTTTGCAAAGCAGTCCATGACCTCTGATCTGTAACAACAGATATTTAAAAAGAATGGACACGCGCTGCAGTTATATTTACTGGTAAAGTTAAGTATACTTTAGTTTAACCAAACCACCAAGCTGATTAACAGCTCTCCTCGGCTTGGCCTTAAGGATTAGACTTATTTTACGTGGCTAAGAACCAATTGGTTACCTAGCAACGGGACCTACAGCTTATTGTGGAATCCGAACCACATTATAGCGAGAAATGAATTTCTGTCACCAGAAATAAATTCCTCATTGGCCGGCCGGAGACTCGAACTCGGGCCTAGCAGAGTGCTAGTCGAGAACTCTAACGACTCGTCCAACGAGGAACTATATTTACTGATAACTAGAGTAACAGGACCGGACTGCTGGCAGTCGACTATGGACAGAGCAACGTCAGTTTTAATTCAGCGATAACTAGATACCCTATTAGTCACGTCTAGTTTGTCTCTACTATCTGGAGGTTGGCCCCAAGAAGAGTGTGAGGAAAAACTCCATAGCCTTAGTTAAAACGTTTAATCTTCCCTCATTCGTCCTCCCTTATCAGGGCGTCATTTCAGATTTTTTCATGGAGGGGGACAAAGCGGTTTTTGAGCAAGGAGCCTAATCACCTGGGGTTTTTTGATTTGAGCTATTTTTTTAGTACTTTTGAAGTACATAAAATAAACAGATAGATAGATAGAGAGATATAACTTAATGTGACGACACATTTGAATTTCGGTAGGAATAATGGAAAATCAGCTGCTGTTACTTCTTGGGGCTTGGTGGGGTGAGGGGGGCAAGTTGAGGCTTTGGGGGGGGCATCTTGAGTCTTGGGGGCAGTTGCCACCCCCAGCCCCCAAATGACGTCCCTGTCCCTTATAACCAAAAATGTTGTTACTTAACCAGACAATGTATAAATTAGGGGCATATGACAGTTTCTCTATAGAGTCACCACTTTGATTACCAATATCAGTTTGATTCTTGCTAGGTGCTATAATGATTATAAATCATTACAATCCCATAATAATCATAATAATGATCATAATTTTAAAAATGACAGCCACAATTAAAAGTCCTAGTTACAGTTCATATAAGTTAAAACCACAATTATAGTCTCTGACCTTGCCCCCTGTGATCAAAGAAGTACTTGAAACTGCCACCACCTAATGGCTAACGGTGCAGCGCTATCTCATCCCTCCCTCTCTCTGAAGGCGTAAACATCACTCTCCTGAGACCTACTCTTTCTCCTGCCGTATATCTCCGAGTACCCCCGACACCCGTGCCTAAGTTATTGGGAGATCGAATAGGTGGACGCGATGCCGTGTGATTTCAGAAAGCGATAAATCTAATTAGGCTCACTATCAGAGGTCCACTTACCGCTCATTACGGATCCGAGGGACTCTCCTCTACCGGTCATAATTATCCCGAAGGTCTTGACGACGTCACCGCAATGTTCCCCCCTAATAGGAGGACATCATCTAATCTCCCTGAAGTCTTGGTCCAAATGACCGCGCAATGCTCAGGTGCCTTTTCTAAGGCCACTTCCAAATTTCTTGACCTTCCTCCAAATGTCCCTCTTCTGGCTTAAAGATGTCCGACGCGGGACATTCATTTGCATGTAAGTGGATGCCTCGGAATGTGTGGGGATTTCAGCTCCCATGTGTTCGTGTGCTTTATGGATCAACTGTACTTAGGAAGGGTGCACTTATTTTTTCTTTTCTCAATTTCTGGTGACATGGAACTAAAATGACGGCGTGCATCAAACGTAGTTTTTACCAATAATATTCTTTTTTCGTTCTATATGAATTTAGAATGCATATTAAAAATAATTCCCACCCCCCCAATTTGCACACTACACAAATGCATAATATGGACGTCATAATGACAAAACATCGGAGGAAACAACAAAATGTTTTAAAAATTCGCATTTATGGAGGTCATTTGTTAAATGCAAAACTCATTTATGTGGAAATCCAAAGTCACCGAGATAACGAGGGCTTGCTCACGAAAAAAATAAAGCTTTAATCCTCTCACAAAGGACACTGAACTCGGCAAAGAATGAATTAGGGAAAAACTGCAGACACTAGCATCAGTCTTAATATGGAAATAGTGGTTTGTTATTACGGCTGGAGATAGTCACATTTTTAATTTTGGGGACTGAATGGAATGTCTCGCATAATTATGCCGTAAAACGATACTGATACTGATTTTAACAAGGAAATCTAACAAACGAGAAAAGCAGGCGAAAGCAGACTTCAAAAACAAGGGTTTTATTCATTTGAGAGAAGAGAGAGAGAGAGAGAGAGAGAGAGAGAGAGAGAGAAAAGAGAGAGAGAGAGAGAGAAATAAACTTATATAAATACTGACCTAGCAAATAATAATGAACGATAAGATCTGAATTCTATGGTTAGAGAGCTCATTTGAACAGAAAGCCCCCTGAGAAGAAGACAACCTCTTGCAAGTTGTTGATATAGAGTCGGCCATGTGCCAGAACGGTCTCTTGCGCTTTAAACCCCCAGCATAACTCACTGAGGTTTTCTCCATTAACACACACACACACACACACACTCTCACAAAAATAGGAACGAGTGTAACCCAACTAACAACACAAGTTAACACGTCCCCTCGATATCGGTTAAACGTGACTAAGTCCGGACTAGTGTGGCTGAACGAAACAAAAAGTATTCCGTACGTGACTTAACTGTTTTGACAAATTTTGCATAAAAAAAAATAACAATGCTTAGTTTTCAAGTCTGACATTTTGTTTGTGGTGGATTCTTCTCGAAGTGAATAAACTTTATCATTTCATATGAGTGCCGTAACACTTTTTGGGTGAAACAGGCGAATGTTAAAATCTTATTTCCCGTGCGTTAGGCTTCCGCGGAATTTCACCGAGGTTGGGCCACGCCTACTTTTTTTGTTCACCGCTTGCTTATTTTACACAGTGAAATTTACTAAAATAATTTTTCAGCTAAATATCACAGGCCCAAGGTTTTCTGAGTTCTGGCCGACACTTTTACTTAAATCATCAAATATTAAGCTTCATCTAACGTATATTATTGCTGTAAAGAGAATGTGTATGAATTCAGCAACAATGTAAGTCAACTAATACCATTGTCCAAATTTTTAAAAGATGAAAATGGACAAAAAATCTAAAATTTCCATATTACTACTTATAAAGGGCTGGAAAGGATTCTTGTTGGGATATATATTTAATGCCCTGCCCGCAAAATCATTAAATTCCAATTAAATCAAAGGCATACTTAAAGCACCTGACCGATTTAATGTTTTCAGTTATCTCCCACACTTTCAAGAAAAACACATGAACCTTTCAAAGAAAAATGCCCAAAAAACAATATCAGTGAGTCATTTGCAACTTATGAAGTTTCAACAACGTTTCCGTCCAAAAAGCATAATCGTGATAACGATCACGACCAAAGGGGGCAAAAGGGTCACGTTTAACGATCATCGGGAGGCCTGACTATTAGTGCAACGACTCTTAAAACTCTTTCAGCTCTCCTCCACGATTCTGCATCATCAAAAGTCGAGGAGGATACACAAGCAAAAATAAGAGCTCATGGACGCACATATATTAACGGGAAGGTAGGGGCTACAACAGCTACCTTAAATTATTATATATATACTGTATAATATATATATGTATATATTATATATATAATTTTTTCTCGGGCTTAATGTCTTGACCTGGAATAATATCTCCTGCTGACCGTATTTGGGCTTATGGATTTTCTCTTTGATCAATCTGAGTAAATTTCAATTTCACGATACAATACTGATCCTGGTGTCACCTAAAGACTTCTCAAATTTATGGCGGTATTTTCAAAAAAGCAAAACTATAATAAAAACATTTGCCAGAAATAAATGTAATCTTTTTTTTATCATGCTAAACTACTACGAGTATATATTGCTTATCCAGGGATACAATTTATTACCACTTATGCCATCAATTACATACATATTCAAGCTTAGTGTATAAGAAATGAACTTATGTATTCCACTTTTAACTGTCTACATACATACATACATACATATATATATATATATAAATATATATAAATATGTATAATATATATATATATATATATATATATATATATATATATATATATATATATATATATATATATATATATATATATATATATGAGATCCTGAAACCAGGGATTTTTCAAATATTCGTGAAAATCACCAATTCACTTAACATATGATGAGGGGCTAGTGGTATAAACACATTTGATTCCCGGAGGGACTAGTATAAACATGGCGAAACAGTGTAGATGAATATATACCGTGTATAAGCCCTCAGGATCAAATGTCCCTAAAGGAATTGGTGAGTCTACGAATTCCCTGAAATGTCAAAATCCATGGTTCGGCAGTCTCAACTAATATATATATATATATATAATACAGTTACTAATACATAAATATATATTTAATATATATATATATATATATATATATATATATATATATATATATATATATATATATATATATATATATATTTCAAAGTACTCATGACAAATATATATCACCACATGAAAGGTGAAAATTAGGGACATTTGTATCCCCGTACAAAGTAAAATAAATAAAGATAGACATAAACAAGAAAAACTTCACAAAATAAAGACAAAACCACTAACAAGCTAAACATCATTACTGAATGCACACTAGTTTGAAATCAAATTGTCATACCAAACAAAAATACCTTAAGAACTGAAACTACAGGACTGTACTAAAAGGTAACATTGTAATTTCCCTACAATTTTATGAACAAGGTAACTATCTAATTTAAAAAAAGAGAACTAA
>NC_089791.1:14700875-14715875 GCF_040412425.1 Macrobrachium rosenbergii
ATCTTTACAAGAAGATCCTGTATTAAAAGGAAAAAAAAAAGAATCCTTTGAAATCTTTAAGCACCTTGACTGGCCAAACCTATTTCAGTCGAAATAAAAATGAGAAAAAATAATGACCACACATCTAGCATTAAATGGGGCTGTAAAAAAAATAATATATAGACATACATACAAACACACATTATGTACATTATACATATATATATATATATATATATATATATATATATATATATATATATATATATATATATATATATATATATATATATATATATATATATATATAATATATATATATATATAATATATATATATATATATATATAATATATATATATATATATATATATATATATATATATATATATATATATATATATATATATATATATATATATATATATATATATATATATATATATATATATATATATAGTTCATCCTCGTTTCAGCAGCTAAAAGTACGAATGCAGTTGTGACCACTGTATTGCTATGTTTTCGCTAGATCCAATCTGTTAAACGAATACATATACATATTCAAATGCATCCATTCATGTTATATTATATATATATATATATATATATATATATATATATATATAAAATATATATATATAATTATATACAAATATATATATATATTTATTTATTTATTTATTTATTTATTTATTTATTTATTTATTTATTTATTTATTTATTTATTTATTTATTTATTTATTTATTTATTTATTGCGTGCGAGTATACAGTATATCAAACGAGGCATGTCTGCCCCGTAACAGCCCTGCAGACTTCTTTGAAAATATCATTTACATTATTCCGATTTTCGTATTACAACTTAAATAATTAGGTTCCTTACAACAAATGTGAAAACAATATTATTTGGAAGATATTTTTTATATGATGGGAAAATAAAAAAAGGTAATAATAATAAGACAAAAATACAAGAGAAGATTTCCGACAAATCCTGAAGGGTCCGTTTTATCATCAATTAAGGTTAACGAGTTCTTGAAGCAGTCTTATCGTCTCTAGAAGCCATAATCATTATTCTCCTGGTTTTAAAAAAACTTTCTGAAATTTAATAATGAAGGTTTCAATTTGATGCCTTGCTAATTTGCCTTACTAATGTTCACTCTAAACTGTTCAAGTTCCAAGAATCCTGTTTGCTATTTAAAAACACTGCTGCTTTCCAAGAACATTAAGAGAAGTTTCCCAGTAACAGAAAGACAAACTTCGATACAAATGAAGTTGTTATAAAGCTTGATAATAAAGTCTCACATGGCGTGATAAAGTTGATGTAAATCTAAGAAAATATTCTACGTCGTGCAAATGAATGGTGAAGACCAAGAATGAGAGAGCGAGAGAGAAAGAAAGAAAGAAAAAAAAACTGAAGTATTAGCTCGCTTGATATGTTAGTTTTGCCTGTAGTAACAATTCAGATTTTCTGCCGAGACGTGTTTATGCCCTTCCAAGGTTAAGATAAGAAAAAGGGAAGTAGAGAGAGCGAAGAAAAAGAAGAATAAGAAGCAGCAGCAATAGGGCTGCAGTGCTCATCATAAGCATCACTGACGAGCTCTTAGCACTCTTCCTCGTCTGCTACAGGAGAGCGAACATTTCAGCGCCGCGAGAGACGAGAAAGTGAAATTCATAGTTATCCATCGAGAAAATAAGGTCAACATCAACAAAAATTTTCATAGTCTGAGATAAACACACGCAGTTTCAGGCATGAAATTCATAGTTACAACGTTAGCTGTTACTCTGGTTAGTTTTAAGCGAACGCAGCCCAGGGCGTGAAATGCAGGCTTTCCACGTATAGAGCACATAACCAATTATAGGATTTACCGTGGCACATCCTTCTCCTCGCTTACCCGCCCCCTTCCAAAAACTTATATTTACCACTCTTCCTTTCTGACGGAGCACCACAGCTGTTTCTACATGCTGTCGACATACATGCTCATCTGTGTATCTGTTCTTCGTAATGGATGTGTATGCCTGCGAAGGGACCTACCTACCTCTCTCTCTCTCTCTCTCTCTCTCTCTCTCTCTCTCTCTCTCTCTCTCTCCTTCCTTCTTGGGCCGTCCGTCAGCTCCATCATCTCTGGGAGCCTTGAGGTAAAAAAAAGCCCCAATGGGGAGCTACCGATCAGCCAGCCAGCCGGATCTGTTGGGTCTTTTTTCCCGTTAGTAATTTCTTGATGAGGTTCTTAGTCTCCCGATGTCATTTGCTTCTTTCTCGATGTCTGACATCGTCAGCTGCTGCTCACTGCCGTACATAATCAGGAGAATAGCAAATAGCTTTGTAGTGCCGTACCGTTCCACCCTAAAAGTGAGACATTCGGAACTACACTAGCAGTATATTCCAGGTAAATGCATTTCGGAAAGTAACAAAATAAAAACATCATCATCAAACAAGATGGAGATTTTTCGTAATCAACCTTGCCTAATTACCGGAAGAAAGGCTCACAGTACTTTGACAGCCAATGCATAAATATAAAGTAACCATCTATGAACAGCGAGGTAAACGAAAAGCGTCACAACATTCCCCTCCCAATTTCGCGACCCTGAAATCTTGCAACCCGCAACGGGCTGGAACCGTTCTTAACGACTTCGTGTAACAAGAAGCAGCGCGAATGAATACCAGTTCCTCTCGCCTGCGAAGGAGCCGTGTGGGAGGGACTGCTGGCCCGTGTGAAAGTGATTAGTGTGAACCTGGACGTCTATACTCCTCAAAAACGAGACAGCATCCCATAGACTTGCCTTCTTTATTTCTCTTATTTGTGCGGGTTGAAAACATAAAAACAAGTAATTAATGCGCCGAAGAAACTTTGGCGCAGCCGAGTTTTCTGTACAGCGTATAATGATGCATGAAACTCTCAGCCATGGCCCATGAAACTCTCAACTGCAGACCATGAAACTTTCAGCCACGGCCCGGTGGTGGCCTGTGCTGTTGCCAACTATAGCGGTGCCTGACGCACGGTCATGGTTAACTTTAACCTTAAATAAACTAAAAACTACCGAGGCCAGAAGGCTGCAATTTGGTATGTTTGATGATTTGAGGGTGGATGATCAACATACCAATTTGCGGCCCTCTAGCCTCAGTAGTTTTTAAGATCTGAGGGCGGTCAGAAAAAGTGCGCACGGACAGACAAATAGCCATCTCAATAGTTTTTTTTTCCAGAAAACTAAAATTAACGGTTGTTAACTTTTACAAGTCAGTTACTTTTACTGCTACTTAAAAACTAGGCTTCATCCATAGTGTTGGTTCCTGTGATGGGCCAATTAGGTATATAAAAAAATAAATTCTGTCACTCTTCCTCTCTCATTATATAGTGTTATAATTATTTGCAAAGATTATACTTAGCTCGCAGTGAAAAAAGTTCTGAAACTTGGTAAATTTGAACAAGTCATCTCTGAAAACACAGATTAATGATGATATTACAATAAATATTCAGTATTTCTACACCATGAAGACCGCAGGAATTAGGTCAAGGTAAAATCTAATGGGGGAAAATATCAATACCTTTTAACTATTAAAGTTTCACAAAACTTACAATAATAAAACGATGACTTTTATAACGTAAAGGGTCCTTAAACAGGTCAAGGTAAAAACACCTAAACAATACTTTCGACACAACGTCAAATACTGGATTGCGTTGCACCATATGAAATCTCTAGACTTTATGATAAACGTTGATTAGGGTTGAAATCTAACTTTTCCAGGAGGGGTAAGAATCAGGCACGGTTTTTCATAAAAAACTATTTGGACTTAGAAAATGACACAATCCTACCCAATTTGGTTTTAACGCTAAAATTGATCAGAATGAACTCGACCTATGTGAATAAAACTCCCGCCTCCTTGAGAAGTCTACTTTAATCAATTTTATCAATCTTAAACTTGGAAAAAAGGGAAATCTAAAGAAAAGTAAAATATTTAGGGGGACAATTAATCCGAGGATAATAATAATATAATAATAATAATAATAATAATAATAATAATAATAATAATAATAATAATAATAATAATAATAATAATAATATCAAAAGGTGTTAATCCTTCGAAGTTATGACTATTTTTCATTTATATAAACATTTCCATTGCAGTATCTAAATACACAAGAGTTATTTAAGCATCTTAAAAATTCATAAGACGCTTTTCCTATATGTCATTGCTGCGATTATTATTATTATTAATATTATTATTAATATTAATATTAATATAATATTAATATTAATATTAATATTAATATTATATTATTATTATTATTATTATTATTATTATTGTTATTATTATTATTATTATTCAGAAGATGAACCCTATTCATATGGAACAAAGCCATAGGAGCCACTGACTTGAAATTCAAGCTTCCAACGAATATGGTGCTCATTAGGCAATAAGAGAAGGTAAAGGGAAACAGAAAGAAGAGAGCTCACTTATCAAAATAAAAAAAAATCAATCAATAAATTAAAACATAGATAAAAATGTATTAAAATGCAAGGAGAGTAGCATTAGGGTAGTAAAGCACTGCATCTTCCCTTGAACGTTTGAAGTTCCAACTGCACGACAAACAAATGAATAACTTTCTGAAAAATGAAAGTGAAAGGAAAGTAACGCAATGAAACGCATTCAGTCTACATCCTCTCTTTAAACTTAGCATCAAAAGAGAGATGTACGGAGGATAATCTGATTCCGATCTGGCTTGCCGTCGTTTCGGATGGTTTCCTGTGTAGGAGTGATAAGGCGCTGGGTGTACCCTGGCCTGTGATTATCCTGTCGCGAGAGATATGTATGGGAGGTTTTCTAAAGGGGGAAGAGCAGCGCATCCTGACGTGCAAAAACGGCTTCAAGCAACTATTTTTGGAGATGAATCTCTCGCGATCCTACATCAATTCAAGCAAAAGAGGGTGGAGCAATGCAAAATGAACATTTGTTTCAAAACTTAATATTTTTAGGATGTATTTGTTCTGGCAGGGTATTCACTGATAAACTTTAGAATGCATAACCACTTTTATAGATCAAGCATCCATACATACAATATATATATATATATATATATATATATATATATATATATATATATATATATATATATATACATATATATATATTACATATATAAATAAATATACAAAATATATATATATATATATATATATATATATATATATATATATATATATATATATATATATATATATATATATATATATTATACATATATATATTTCTTAAATACATACAGAACAGTGACAGGATTTTGGAGGTTGGTATTCATGACTAAAAAAGCTGTTGTACTTGTCTCAAATTTCTTCTTAAAACATTCCTTTACTTTACCCCCTTCCCCACTTTCGTTCTCCTATCTAGTAACTAACACCATGGCTCTAAAAGCATTAAGTAAAAACTGATACCCAATGCCTTTCGCATACTTTGTGCGTGCATGTTAATGCGGCTTCATAACCCTGACGTGAACAACGATAGACAACTTTACCTGACTCGATAGGCGACGTAAAAACCTGATATGGAGAAAGTTTAAATACGTAACAAAATTACTTTAGAGTATTTTTAAAGACTAAACATATGTAAAACCCTTGTACGCAAACAAACGTTATCTCACCAGCGCACATTTTCTAAAACGAGACTTACTTTCTACCAAATGTTTCTTCCATACAGCCATTCCAAGGAAGGTGTAAAACTTTTTTTTTAAAGAAAATAACAAGTTGTTAATGGAATATCCGGATTTACTGAAAAAAAGACGCGTTTTTGGTTTTAAAATTGAGGCCTCAAAAATTAAACTAAATGTACGAGATGCATAAACATAATAATTAGAGAACTTCAATATAAGAAGAGCTGAAGTTACACAGGCAAATATGCCTAATTCCGCAAAAGCTTTACAAGACAAACAAACAAATAATACGTGCGAGAATATGAGTTTTGTTTGTCTTCCTTATGTATGTGAATATCTACACATATATGAAAAAACAATTACATATGTTTATATATTATGTATGTGTATAAGTGTATAATGATATATATATATATATATATATACACATATGTGTATATATGTATATTCTAATTTTCATATAAATATAATATACGTATATGGCGGTTGTATGAAATACTAGCAAACACTTTAAACTTTCTCTATCAATTCTTTTACCTTCTCGGTTCATGGGGACAAGACTAAGGTATAAGACTGTCCTTCAAACTTGATGCACTGTGCATTTATAAGCGTAGCATCCAATAAGTAATTTCAAACCTGAGAAAGTTAATGAGTGACGTTTCTTTAAAAAAGTAAAAGAAAAAAAAAAATTAGGTCGGCTATCCACTTCCGTGTCCGAACTACATTTAAAGGTATTCCAGGTTACACTTACCCCAATACTTCTAATTCTCAGTAATAAAAAAAAACAGCAAGATACTGGTGTCTGAAGTTAATACAATAAATATATTATTACTAATAATTATTACTCTGCATGTCAGTAATAAAGATGGAGGTAATGGTAGCAATTAACACAACATGACTACCGACAATCTCCGTAGCCATAGACTGTGGGTGCAGAATCATCAGTGTAAACGTCGTTACTTTGGATAAAGGACAGTAATAAGCAGTCAGTCCTCCTAAGGGGATCAAGGTGAGCGCACACCATGAGCAGGGACGCTCGATGATACCATTCAAGCCTTTGTTATCTAAATTATTTAGTCGCGATTTTAAAAATAAGCATTTTTTATATGCAGTCAATGAAAGCTCCTACCAGTTTTCGCGAAATGGGAGTCTTCAATTACGAGCTATCATGTTTAATAAAATCTTTGCATGAGTTCCACGCACTAAGCCACCAGACAACAATCAGTTTTGTTTAACACGATCATTATTTATATTGTACGTATTATTTCTGTACTTACCACAGTGCATCAGAACTTACAAGAAACATCATCCAAAATCATCATCATACCTTACCTGTAAAGTACAAGAGAATTACAAATTTAGTCAAATTTCATTTCATTGTCCACCAACAAGACTATTACTTATGTGTGCAATAAAATAAAAGAGCACAGAAAAACACATCAATAAAAAATAGTGATCATGACTGACGTCTACCATAATTCACATAACCTTTAATCAAGAAGAAGAAAACGAAGGCAACAAGAAAAACTGCTTAATAAAAATTTGAAAATCCGACATGAATATAAGATGTACTTTTACCTATCAGAACAAACGTTATCGCGGAATATGCAAGATTTCCTGCTATTTTCATTTTATTTATGAACAAAATTGAGATAGGTACTGACGATATCCAAAATTAGGCATAACAAAAATGAACTAAAACAGATTATTTACAAGTTTGGATACTGCGTGAAAATCTTTTGCGCTTTAAGATTTCTCACCACTTGTAAATTTAACAAATTTTTTCCTTCGGGTGTCAATCATTTCCCCGACTGAAAGCCATTATTATCCTCAACTTATCGATGTCATTAATCAAAGGCAAAGGCTGGAATCGTGTTCATAAAGCACTGAAAAAACCATAACGAAAGGTTATTGATAAACCAAAATTTTGAAGGGTTTATAAAATACAAGAAAAAAAAAGAACAAATGACTTTAAAGTATTTCCTCCGAAACTGAAACAGCATTCAGAACACTAAGGTACGAGAATGACAATGATTTAAATAAATTGCCCATAACATTTCTACTGTTCCGAAAAATTCCGCAATGATGACCATTCTAATTTTACAACTCAGTCCACTTTTGCAAAGCTTTTTCTTTATGCACTGTGTCAACTGTACTCACAGTCAAACAAAAACCCGACGAAAATATAAGGAGACCGATGCTAAGATAAATTTCAACCACAACAACAAAATCATCCGTTTATGACAGAATGTGTACGAAAAAATAGGACGAGCAGTCTTCATGACCCTCGCCCATGACCCTGGTCCGCAAGAGAAGTGATGAGGATTGCAATAGCCTGGAAAGCGCATTTTCACCGCAGCCAAAGAGTTTTCAATAAATCAGCCTCAAGACCTATCGAGCCGCTGGCGACTTATTATCCTGACTTAACCTGTAATTTTAAGTGTAATCAAGCAATGGATGAAGATGAAGTACTGCAGGTAAGGGCCGCTAACTGAAGCTAAACATGCCGAGAAACTGCTGCACGATGCAAATGCCATTCCTGAAGCTTTCGGAAGCAAAAAGGTACAGAGGAACAATAAATCATATTCGAATGATGGATAAGGGAAAAAATGACGATGAAGTCAAGGTAAAAAGTGACTTAATAACAGGTATGTCATATTCTGTTTAATATCGTAATATATCGTATTTACTAGAGTGCTACTTACTATATCGAAATAATGCAACATCAAACAGCTGAGTCGTTTAGTCTGGCAATTTATGAAAAACACAGGAAGCCAAAAGGTAACGAGAGACTATAAATGATGTATCCTTTGTTGCCAAGATAGAAAGAGGAACAGGGGAAACTATGAAATAATACATCTGAACTTTCATAAGAAAAAAATATTAAAAATCAATCACGTACAAGAGAGAGAGAGAGAGAGAGAGAGAGAGAGAGAGAGAGAGAGAGAGAGAGAGAGAGAGAGAGAGAGAGAGAGAGACCTAATAAGTGACCTTTTAAGTGTGATGGAAGGTGTGGTCAATAATATTGACGGCATTCTTCATGCTCTTGATACATGAGGTCAGGAGGTCAAGAGGTTTATTATTAGCCGAGCACCGCATTCTACAAGCGTGTAATTTGAGCAATTAGTATTTACCATAAATCTTCCAACGCTTCAACATACAGACGGTAAAAGTTTTCTACGCTCAGGAAAATATCACTTTGGATGTTGAAAACTCGTCTAATTGCCTAGAAGGCAACAATTACTTTTCTGTTATCTGTAATAACAGGATGTCAACGAAATATGGAGAAAATAAATTAGAAAGTCTTAAATTGTCAATTATCACCAGCAAAGATAAGAAACTGGATTATAAAAGCAAGCAACCTTGTATTGCAAGGAATCATAAGGGAAGCAAAATGGTTCATGCATGCAAGTGGAAATAAATCTTTACTCGCAATAAAGCACAGTATATGTAATCTATTGCAATATATAAATGTGCACTACTGTAGTTATTGTTTACAAACGATCACAACAGATCAACAAATGAGGCAACACTGCATTTGTCGAAAAGCTAATGTACACTGGAGAAAATAAGTATCAGAACAGATCATTATTCATTTGAGAAAAACTCATTCCGACATTGATAAAAATTTTAAGAGACCGGCCAAAAATGTTACTCATGGTAATACCACATAGAATAATTTTACTCATGATAAAATCACTTAATGACCATAATAAATCACGAGGCAAAAAACGAAAATAAAAATAAAATAATTACTCGACAATTTATAAAAACAGTAACAACTTACTGAAGTAAAATGACCAAAAATTAACATAAACTTTAACAATCACATACAAAATATTTTTCAAGCAACTGATAAAATCTTAGAAATATAAAAATTTACTTTTTACCTTCATACATTTTTATACAAACATATATGGTGCGTGAATATGATACAAACTCGTACACTATGTATAGACTGCACAGTGTATAAACCCAACATGCTATTATGATAATGAAACAACGAAGACTGCGTATATCACCCTCTCAGTCTCAAGGCTTCATTACAAACAATCACGTTACAAAGAGCGTCCACTGCTCGTGTAAATGCTCACAAGACCAGAGAGAAAATTTATTGTACACTAAATTTGCCGCCTTAAACATTTTATCTTTAACCAGCTGTCACACGTACTGACCCCAACTGACCTTTCCCGATCTACACGAGCCCTTGAAACCAAATATGAGTGTGGAAAAAGCCATCTTAACATGGCTGATTCTAATAAATGAATTAAAAATGAGAAGCATGTGGTCTGGGGTGGTTACCAAAGTTGAGTTTGCCATGGATGTTTGCTAAAGAGAGAGAGAGAGAGAGAGAGAGAGTGTTTATGTATATCTTGCCGGCTTCATTCAACAGCTGTAATGAATTTTCCTGCTGCCACATAATTTTATTACTTTACTCTCTAACACTGAACTAATGATATAATGTATGTGAATGCATTTCGTCAGTCCAATTATAGATCTATTGTCCATCACTTCCTCCGTCTGTCTTTAGATGAATACCTCAGTGAAGGCTCTCTACTGTGTCAGTGTCGACTGTATTAAATGCGGCTATTCACCTAATGAGATTTACACCTTTGCATTTAATCTGGAAATGCACATACCATTAAAAAAATTTTCAACAAAGACCTCGATACAAAGTTTCATTTTTCCTTCACTACAAAGGTTTAAAATGAATTCATTCAAACATGACTCCACCAATTTCAGGTTCCTCAGTCGCAGCATTTTCGTCAGCAGTTTCCGAAATGAAAAATCTAGTTGAAAGTGGCACGTGATGAAAATCATCTAATTACATTTTAACTATTTGTCTGTTTGTGAGTTTTGAACTAAAATTGGCCAAAGGAAGGAATAAGAATAGCTTACAACGACTTACTAAGCTTGTTTAATTAGACCACTAAGCTGATTAACAGCTCTCTAGGAACGAGGTTTATTTTATTAAAGGATATAATTTGATTGATTGTGGACAAATTATATTCTTCGGAGAATCGAACGCGGGACCAGCAGAGTGCTAGCAATATAATTAAGAAGATATTAAATGGTGTAAAATGTCAGTGACAAGTGTCTCCCCGTGTGGAATGCTGACTTTCATGCATGAGGAGTTGTTTATAAAAATTTCTTGGTTTTGTGAGAAGCTTAGGGCAACGAGACTTGTACTGCGAGAATACATCAGTATTTGATAACTTGGAACTGGTTTGACCAACGTTAGGGCAAAGAAAATTTGACGTAATTGTTCGAAATTGTCAGTCACATGACATTCATGGCAAAAGCAGGTTGGCTAAGGCTTATTTTAGCACGACTCCGCCTAATACCTTCACTAACGTCTCACAAAAATATATAATTCGCACCATGCTATTCGATATGAACACCAGGAAAAAACTAAAAATAAAAAAAAGCAGAACGTGCGAAGGATGAATAAGGAAAATCTTGTTTTGCATAGCAATGTATAGATGATTAAATTTTTAATCAAATAAATGCTTAAATATCTTGGCATCAGATGACGGTCCTTGTAAAATGTTGTGAAGGGCATTAAACAGAATTAATACGGAATAAAAAGATTCCTTAATTAATGTACACGTAACATTGTAATTTTTCGTATCGCTCTGGTAAGTTTACATAAATGAAATTCATAAGTATATATATATATATATATATATATATATATATATATATATATATATATATTTATTATATACATATATATGTGTATGTTATTTTAAAGTCCTGTGAAAACCTGAACGTAATTACTTGTGCCTTATATACTATACATATGAAATAAACAATCAAGCACCCTTAACTATTTTCTAGTAACATAGTCACATATTTAACCAACCTCAGTAATCCTTGCTAAGCGCATGACTTTATAAACTTCATTACCACCTCATATTTTGCTTATTTTCCTCTTAAAAAACTGTGACGAATTTTAGTAAAAAAACAAAAAAAAAAAAGGATAAAAAATACTGAGCGATTTTACTGAACCTTCCGTCTGCCTGCCATGTTACCTTTGTCAACATGATCAACCAATACAATTTCCACTTCACCATAGTGAAGAATTCATCACCAATAATTAGGATAAACCTCTCCAGTTCAACCACAAATTACTCTACTGCTAAGCTGTTGGCTCTCAGATTTACTCTCCTCTTCATGTCTGGTATTTGTATAGGTCTCGTCTCTTCCCTAATTTATGGGTGCGAACAATTTGTTTTGCGCCACCAGCGCACGAGACACCTCGTATCTTTGCATGTTTGCGGATTCCTGTCTCTCTCTCTCTCTCTCTCTCTCTCTCTCTCTCTCTCGGTTACACCAGTCATGTCGTATCTCAAGATTTGTCGTTTTCATGATGTAAATACATCAGTTCTGGAAACGAGTCACAGGTGAAATTCCCATTAATGAATTTACAGATCTCTCTGAAGGCTGCCCGACAGGATGGCTAGTCAGATACACAATTATATTCCCACGAAACGGCCATCAATCTTCCGAAAGTAAACAAGATACCGGATGACGAGCAATGCCTTGTTGGCGTGATCTCACTTTACATGTATTTTAGGAAGAATGATGGTCTTCTCCCCTAAAAAAAAAAAAAAAAAAATTTAAAAGACGGCACTAACTTTCTTCTGTTGCTATTTTCATCTCATGAGTTTTTGCTTGGAGATTTAATGCCAGACGAACACCACTTTCTTTTTTCTTCTGTTCCATAGTCGATGTTGACTTTGTATAACCCTCCCAGCGGGGGCTCTTGCCTCCGAGTATGGTTTGTCAAGACGAATTGCTGGTACACAGTAGCATCTCCATTAGCCAGGGTGTCACCTCTCTCTCTCTCTCTCTCTTACACACACACATACAAACATACACACACACATATTATATACATATGCATATATATATATATATATATATATATATATATATATATATATATATATATATATATATATATATATATATATAAGTTTCATTCAGTTTGTCATTATTAGGTATAAAACAAAAACGAAAAAGTTGGAAGTCTCATCATAGTAATTACAAAGAGAGCACAATGTAATGGCCACTTAGTAAGTAAAGAAACTAAACAGTGCATGCTTACATCACTTTTAATATCTTTTATGTATCACGAGAGAGAGAGAGAGAGAGAGAGAGAGAAGAGAGAGAGAGAGAGGAGAGAGAGAGAGAGAGCGAGCGCGCACGGTTTACAAGTAGTGTTTCTCGTTATTTGTTACAAACACCTCCATTACACATGGCCTGAGATAATCAAGGTATTTCTATCTGGCTAAAACGCCAGTTTCAGATCCCCACTTGAACCATTTCTGTTGGAACGACGACAACTTCGATTTACAGTCGCTCTTGAAAAGTTGAGAATTTGTGTGGACGCAGCCGGGAACTGCAGTGCAATTTAGACAGATAATGGGATTCTCGAGTGAAATAAATGCCAAGTAACCGTTATATATACCAGTGAAATAAAAATAACTCGGTAACAACCAAAATGAGAGAGAGAGAGAGAGAGAGAGATAAATACCAGTGCAGCGTACAAAAAGAGATGACAGATGACCTCTCCCACCTCCAGTATTTTGGTAAGTTCACGTGAGGCATTTAATGAATTGTGTACATCTATCCCTTCCCACATGTGATGACGTCAGACCCCACCCCAAAACAGGTTTCTCCTAAGTACTAACAACTGCGCTGCTGTCATGATCTTGGAGGCCGTAATGACACCTCACATCAATTTCCCAACGAGATGAATGACCCGTTTGGGATGCTCTGGCCAATTTTTGCATGCACGCTGGGTCACCTATTTCTGCTAGGAGGGTGGGCAGTTATGCTCAGGACATGATAAATGATTCAATGCAAACTTGGTTTAATTGAATGAATCAGGCAGTCATGAGTCACCATGAGAGAGAGAGAGAGAGAGAGAGAGAGAGAGAGAGAGAGAGAGAGATCCTAACAGTAGGGGTATCCTTAAAAAACGAGACTTAGAAATAAAAAAAAAATTAAATAGGGAGGGAGAGAGAAAAGAGAAAAATATTTGTATGGTTATGATATAAAAAGGACATTCAGAAGCGAAAAATTAAAACAGAGAGAGAGAGAGAGAGAGAGAGAGAGAGAGAGAGAGAGAGACGTGGAAGAAAACACGAAAAATCGATCGAGATCTGCATTACAACGGGCAGCGTTATTTTCAGCAATGACGCAAACTTTCAAATACTATTTTTGCAAAATGGCCATTTATTCTCACCCGCCATCAATCTTGCGGCCCACCCATGTGTCATTCGTCTGACGAGATATTTGAGTTTGTTATTCTTGCCGTGATGGAAGAGGTGGTGTAATGTGGCACTAGGAACACGGGGTTAGCCAGATGAAAAACTCCAGCGTTTCACCTTTTCTATACAATAGACAGCGCTCTTTTATACCATTGTCTTTTCTCATACTTAAAATTCATTCTTTATCGTCTCGTTGAGTATTTTTTCCACTTCGTAGTTCAGAGGTAAAAGTCTCAACCATACTTTCTTCCTTCCGCCTGTGTTTTATATTGTCTTTTTCTTTTATTCCTCTCGCCTTTCAAATTAAAAAGGTGCTCTAAACTTTCTGCTTTCAAAAAGCAGAAATTACATTAGTCAGCAATTGAACTTCATACCTATTTCATGGTTTTTCGTTGTCCTACCAGTTTACTGGTAATAAATAGTTCGGGAACTAAAATAAATACAAAATGTAGCTTTCAACATACCCTAAAAGTGTGTATGTATGTGTATGTATATATGTACGTATGTATAAATATATATACACATATAAATATATCTGCTGTTATAAAATAACTTTTCTTCCCCCTCCTCTCTCTCTCTCTCTCTCTCTCTCTCTCTCTCTCTATATATATATATATATATATATATATATATATATATATATATATATATATATATATATATATATAATTGCCATTTGCTCTTATATTGATTACCCCATTGATTGTAACGTACGTCGAAATATTAACAAAAATATATAACCGTGAAAAATTCCCACTTGCCAGTTCCTGTCTACTGGGCAACGATTCTTCGCGTCCATCTTCGTCAAGTGGGAGGTTCAGATGGATATTCAGTAATGGTTTTGGCCTTAATACTCTGACTTACTTTCACATTCATTACCAGCGTTCACACCTGTTAGTGAGAAAAACAAATCGCCTACCTCCATAAAAATAAGTCGACTATTACCATACTGGTGTATCACAAAAGAGCCGTTTCTATCAGATGTAGCTATCTATCTATGTATCTATCTCATTTATGAAAGAAGCAAAGGTAAGACCGATATTACCGATATTATATATATATGTATATATATATATATATATTATATATATATATA
>NC_089791.1:14718375-14723375 GCF_040412425.1 Macrobrachium rosenbergii
CTTGGCATCCGAGCCCGAATGACAAATCCCACTGGCTTGTGTTGTCTGGGCACAGCTGATCGTGGTCGACGAACCCAGTCGCGTAAAAATTTTCCTGATTGATAACGTGACTGCTGAAGGCTCGATTTAGCACGTGTGATTTTTCCAGTAAATTCTCTCTCTCTCTCTCTCTCTCTCTCTCTCTCTCTCATATATATATATATCTATATATATATATACTGTATATATATAATATATATATACAGTATATATATTGTATATATACATTCATACACATACAACCATATATATATAATTTATATATATATATATATATATATATATATATATATATATATATATATATATATATATCAACTCCTGTTGTCAAGTATGTAGCAAGAAAACGAATAATTAAATCATCAACTAAACCGCTACGTTTAACCTATGGTGGCAAGGGCATTAAATGTGTTTAGCTGTAATGAATCCAATGTATAACCATATGGTTATTTGTTGAGTTCGTAAGAACATTTTATGGGTAACGAACTCCACATTTAGACTGCCCATCACCCAGTCGAAACTAGCCTGTCAAATCAAAACGAAGGTCTAGGCTTCTGAACGGTACGTAACGTCCCTGCTATCGGGACTAGCCGTCTCGAACCTCTACCGTTATCATTACATTTTGACGGCATCGGTATATTATTACCGATATATAAAGTATCCATGTTTTTATCAACTGTATCCAATATAGATATGTAAAACACGATGATTTTTTTTTAATAAATGACTAGTTGTTATTCTGTCTCGTTTTAAATAAATCACATGACCTCCTCACCCCAGTATTCATTTTTTTCTAAGCGGTCACACGCGTCACTTTCTAGTTCACAACAGTATTCATATTTACATGTGTTGTACAAACGCCATTCGACACGTAACGCAAATACAAAGCAGCCGAAGACATTACCAAAACGCGTAAAAATGACAGAACATCACTTAACGCATTTATGCGAGAGCTAGCAAAGAAGAATGTTCCATCATTCTCGTGTCTCTTAAAGCACGACCCCCAATCATGACTTTAGAACGACCCTGGTATCTCTGCACACGATTTTTCGATTACTGTCTTCACTCTGATACTTATCGTGTCAACAACGCGTCTCGAATCCTCGGCTTAGGCGTTTGTTTCTCTGTTATTCTTAGCGATGATTCGCAGGCAAATTATCATTATACACACATGGCCACTTAACAGGAACACTTGTATATCCCAAATGCCACTGTCTGGGAAATTTATAAAGGACAATGTCAAGTTGGTTTATTAAACAGTGAGAAAGTATTTCACAACTTCGTGCCTTCCTTTTTATCTGCTGAACACTTGAAGGGATCAGCACCCACGTCCTGCCATGCCCCGGCCCCAAAAAAAAAAAAAAAACTTAAGAGAAATTAAAAGAAAAGCAGAAGTAGAGGGAAAATTTTACAACTTGGAAAATACGTAGTCAGTAGAGCCAGAGGATGTACAGTAAATGCATAAGTTGGTAGTCTTACAGACGCTAGATAACTCTCTTGCAGAATGGGGTTGCTCATTATCATTCGGATTAAAATAGTAACCAAGTATTTGTCTAAGTGCAAAAGCGACCCCATCTGACGGGGCAAATGAACGACGCTATAAAGTCGTCACAAAACTAGTTTAGCATTTGATTCAACTTTGTAAAGATTTTAAACAAAACAACGCCTAAAATAAATAAATAAATAACTAAGTAAATAAATAAATAAATAAATAAATAAGGATTGATAAAACTAAAGTAATCTTTGAATAGAGAAGGTGAAAAGATTTGACAACATCGAAATAACCAAATATCTTGGAGACCATTTTCAAATAACAATTCTATAACCTGTGACAGCATCAAAGCACCGCCTTCACGCGCTGGCATTCAGAAATCCTTTCGAAATCAGAGCTAACGGGTGATGTGAATACCCGAGGTGGGTGGGAGGCAACAGAATGGGTATGGTGGGTTGCATCATCAACAAAACGACAATATGGGTCACAGACAACCTGGAGGAAAAGTGGTTCGGAAAACTGCATCCAGAAGTATGAGACTAAGAATGGGGAATATTGTACAGTCATGAACGAGAGACAGAATAATGGATTAAACAAGAGCGTTCCGAGATCGCAAAACTCCGCCATAGCTGAGCAATGGCAATCATATTTATATATACATATAATGTACATTATATATATATATATATATATATATATATATATATATATATATATATATATATATATATATATATATATATATATATATATATGGAGAGGTCTGGTGCCCCAGCCATGGGCCAAAAAAGAGGCCTGAGAGCCACCGGAGTAGAGTAGTGTGTGTGTGTATATATATATATATATATATATATATATATATATATATATATATATATATATATATATATATATATATATAATGTATATACCTTCACTACCTAGTTTGATTATCCCACCTGGGGTACATATTCAATGTTGACGTAAACCTAAGCCACTTATGACATTCCAGCCAGAATTTCCAAATAAAGAGAGAGAGAGAGAGAGAGAGAGAGAGAGAGAGAGAGAGAGAGAGAGAGAGAGAGAGAGAGTCGTAGTTCAATTCCTGTTCTACTAAAATCTTTCTTGTCTGACAAATAAGCATCCACAATAAGCGATCACTTAAAGTAAGATCATTTTAAAATTTTGATAACCTACCCCGACTTCAAAAATCGCCCAATCAACTGCTTTACTTGATACAACCTGCGTAACACGATCTGTTTATTGTTAAAGTAAAGGGAATCGTACCATATGGATCCTTCAAAGCAACAGCCCGCCTTTGCTTGACGAGATACCCCACCGACAGAACAACTTGGGCGTCTCCTGTTCTTCAGACTGGAAGAACCCGGTTGATTATGAAACAGGCATCACGAATGAAATCAGCAGAAATCGTTCTGTATGTTATTATTATTATGAATACAATTTCGTCTGAACCAAAATCATCCGCTGAAAATTAATTTAAACTTTCTCCTCTGACCGAATTTCACATGTTCCATAGTGGAAATTATAACATTATCATGATAATTCATGTAAATACACCTCTCTTAATACAAATGGATATACACTTAAAAAGATTGAGGGTTGTAAAGCACTTGAGAAAATGAGGACACTAAACCAGGTCTGGCAACATAATTCAACACATACCTCTAATAAGAATGAAAAAAATGCTGTTATAGCAAACTTTTATCTGCAAAATCAATGAAGGCGACTAGCCGCTATACTTCAAAGATGAATATGGATTCAATCAACTACTAACTTTAGGTAATGGAGAACGCTTATGTCACACCGAGACCTTAGAATTAAAGCAACTGGGTTAGAACGAAGTTGTAGTCTGCAGGTAGACGGGATCTAGTGCCGATTAGTATTCCAAGGCTATATTTTATCATCAAACAACTTTTTCCGTCAATAGAATGGAATAGAATACAGGATTTAGGCCAAAGGCCAAGCACTGGGCCTCTGAGGTCATTCAGCGTCAAACGGAAACTGACATTAAAAAGGATTGAAAGGGTAACAGGAGGAAAGCCTCGCAGCTGCATTATGAATCAATTGTTAGGACGTGTAAAGGAAAATGGAAGAAAGAGAAAATGAACGGAGGTACAGCTAAAAGGAATGGAAGGGGTTGCAGCTACGGGCCGAAGGGACGCTGCAAAGAACCCTAAGTAATGCCTACAGTGCACCGCATAACGTGCACGGACGGCACTAACCCCCTACAGGTTTTTTTTCATCAATTGATGGGAAAGAACAACTTTGCACACGCAACCTGGATAAAAGTATTAGTGCCAGTGAGAATGAATTAAGTAACCTGATCTGGTTGAATACCTTAATTTTCCCAAGAGCTTTGTAACTCCCAATCTTTTTAATTGTATTTTCATTTGTATTAAAGTTCAAAGCAGCATATATGGAATGAGTGTAAAGATAATCAATGTTTTGAATTCAACCCCTTGAAAAGAGCAAAACAGGGTAAAACTTACGAATTGACAGTATGCCATACATGGTTCCTGGGCAGGGTGAGTTGAACGCAAAACAATCTTGATGAAAACAGAACGAAAATAAAATGAATTGAGAGACTTGTAACAAATGAATAGAAGAAAGGTATTACCATGAAGAACCCTGGCAAACAGGCCTTTGTAATAACCTCCCGTATATATAGATTATACCATCCGAAATATTCAAAGCTAGCACTGCATGATAACGGAATTCAACGCTGATGTGACACGAAACATGCTTGCATAAGAACAAGAGTTTTAGAAAATGAAAATTGACTCGAGTGTCCAACATTATAAGTTCAAAATAAAAGATATATGAAACAGTCGGCGTTCATAAATCGTCAGTAATAAAATTCCCCACACCTACACTTTTTCTCCTGACTAACTGCCTTGCAGCTACTGAAATAAAGTTCATAAAACACATCATTTAGAAAATGAAAATTGACCCGAGTCTCCAACATTATAAGTTCAAAATAAAAGAGATACGAAACAGTCGGCGTTCATAAATCGTCAGTAATAAAATTCCCCACACCTACACTTTTTCTCCTGACTAACTGCCTTGCAGCTACTGACATAAAGTTCATAAAACACATCATCAATCTTGTGATGGTTTTTGTTAAATAAGAATAAAAACACACGGAGACATAGTAAAAAGCATGGCCTCTCATCCATTCAAAACTGAAATTCAAACGCCGACACCCTGCTTTAATAAAATCCTGTGAAGGACACGACGTCCAAAGCGTGACCACTCTATTGGCACAGGTGAGGCATTGATGAAGACAGAATGGACATGATGAGGGAGAGATAGTGTAGACGAGGGATAATGTAGGAGAGCTATAGATACAGGGTTCAAAGAAGCTGAAAGGAGAGAGAGAGAGAGAGAGAGAGAGAGAGAGAGAGAGAGAGAGAGAGAGAGAGAGAATGTTCGTGGGCTGGTCAAAGTGACTTGGGCGTATGTGAAAGTT
>NC_089791.1:14728375-14740875 GCF_040412425.1 Macrobrachium rosenbergii
TAACTATTTTGAGGTCAGTGTTTAAAGATGTGTGGTTAGAGAGAGAGAGAGAGAGAGAGAGATCCCTTAGTAATCCGACAATATACTGCAAAAATGTTATTCTATATAGTGACTTAACAGAGGGAGGAGGAATAAAATAACATAAAAAAAGGAGGACGCGCGAATGGTTTCAAGACTTCTTGCTACTTTGCTGTTTTATTGCATTTAAACCTACACTTTCTTAGGACAAAACTAAGGGAAACATGGTAAAAAGGGCGAATTTTTACTTGCAAGTTACACTTCCTTACCCATTTCATTTCCGACGCGAATGGATGGTGATAATATTAACTTATTTTCGGTTGAACATGTACCAAGGAGCTTAAGAAGGTCCGAAATTCTTATTTAAGTATATCCGAAGTACCTACGCTTATTACCAATACCTCACTGTTAGTAGGCATGCGACATGTCTATCCTGTTAAAGTAACGCCATTACAATATTATACAATATCTCAAGAAACTGCTCTTTGAGTATCACATGAAACTGATTGTATTGTTTTCAAATTTTTAGTGAGAGATAATCAAGTGAAATACAATGCAATACTATTTTAACATTAAGACAATAAAACCCCGGCTCACGTGAGAATAATGGACTGTATCTTTTAACAGGGCCTTACTGATTTCAGATGAATTTTTTTTTACTGATTTCGGATGAATTTTGAAGTTAACTGGAAAGACATGAACATCCGTCCAAGCAAATAAAAGCCTTCCCACCACGGGAATAATGGGTGCATCCACCAAGAGAATTACAAACGAGCTGCCGTCAGTTTCCTTAATTTTACAAATGGCTGTTAAATTGTCCCCTTAGGAAGGTATGTGCCATTTATTAACTTCATGGTCGAAAATTTAGCACCGTCTGACAAGCATCTAAACTAGTACTTCTTTGTAACTAATAATGCCTTCTGACAACCATAAGTCTTAGCTGCATTATCAAGTCACTTTACTATTTTCAAAGGTGTCCACATACATAAACGGAGTTCCGCAAGCTGCCTTCTTAGGCCCCATCTCAATTAAAAACTACTGCAGGGCAAAGGTACAATGGTGAGAATTGGTCTGAAGCAATATTACGAGGACTGGCATTTGCTCTCGAGAGCTACAATACTTTGGTCTAAAATACAGAAGATCGACTGACACAACTGATTCGCGAGTTGGAAACTGTAACAGCTCCTTGTACATTCGATGTCACATGTACATGACATAAATTGATTCCAGTGAAATACCAAGTACTTAATATGCATGCTAATCGCTACAAAATATCTTTGCACCAATAACAACCATGTAGGCAAGTGCAAGTTACCTATACACATCATAGTCTATTTGTTCAGACATGTATTCTCTTCATATTTACTACTGACATGTCAATTACTATAAGTTCATGAAAAACTGTTTAAAATGTCCCAATTGTTCTCCACACGACTTTAAGCTCGATTTTTGGCCTTCATGACTCTTCTTTGATAAAATGGGGATTTGTTACTATTTTACTGATAGTAACATAAAAAATCAAGAAGCCCACATACTCTGAAAACTGTCGCAATTACTACAGAAGACAAAGACCTTACCAATTAACACTAAGAAATTATCTGTCAAAGTTTTCTTTTCAGAGAAAATCATATACCCAAAACATAGTAGGAAAAGTCCGCTGACCACTCGAGAAACGAAAAATATTCTAACAGCAATAACATATATAATATAACGAATATAAACTACAAGGTAAATTCTTGATGGCCATCTCTCCAATGGGTGGCAGCAGGACCTCCTTAGCTCCTCTTATCCGAAAGGAATCGGCTGGGAGTAATTACCAAGAGTAGACGAAGACTTCATATTTATGGGTGGGTCGAAGCCAATTAGCAGGTGCTTTCGAGCGAAAAATTATCCGACGCCGGGCACGAGAAAAAATTTGGCTTCAGCCAAAGGGACTAAACCTAGCGGCAAAAACGGAAGGTCTAAGATAATGAAAAGAAACTATCATAATGAAAAAATTTAACTTTGGTGGTTAAACAAAAATGAAATCTGCAAATTTAGGATATTAAAGCGAAAAAAGAACTAACAAATTCCATAGCCTAGCGGAAGTTGCAATGGTCAAAATCCTAAAGCTGCTTCCTTATTAACAGTGTACCGAAAACTTGATATACAATTTTTCCCCAGTTTTCAGAACATTTAAAACAGGTCAGTATCGACATATTAATCAAATAATATCTAACAATTCAGTGCTGTATCGTTTTTTCAGTCGGGCTCATTAACCAATTTTATGGCTCCAGTCCAATTAAAACTTTTTACGATCTGTCTGGGTTCAAGGAGTAAGTTTCCACAAAAGGAAATACCGAAATTAAAATCAGCAGCGCACAGGGTCTTGGAATTCTTTGTAATACACATATAATATATATACTGTATGTATATATATATGTATATATATATAAGTATATTGTATATGTACATATACTTATAAATTTTATATAATATATATATATATATATATATATATATATTATATATTATATACATATACTTATAAATTTATATTGTATTATATATATATATATATATATATATATATATATATATTATATTATATATATATATATATATTATATATATATATATATATATATATATATATATAATATATATATATATATATATATAATATATTTATATTGATATATGTGTAGTGTGTATAGATATATATGTATATATATATATATATATATATATATATATATATATATATATATATATATGTATATACATATATATGTATAGGTGTGTGTATAGAGGTTATTCATACAATAACAAATTATTTAGCAGTGTTTCAACATTTTCATCAACGCTATCGCAAGCAAAAACGTGAGAAACCAGCAGAGCAAAGGAAATGCTTATATTAAAAAAAAAAAAAACTATTGGTCGAGTCGATCCCTCTCGGATGATAATGCAGTTATCAAATGCACGGCTTTACTGTAATTATCTGGAGCACGCGGTTTTCGTATGCTCGGTAATCGGGCATCTACATGTAAATACCCACGAAAACATGCACGTTGTCTTTTTTCAAATTGAATCACCAAATTAAGCACTTACTGTGTTATTTTTTCTTTAAAAAAAATCAAAGCATTATTTGCTCAGAAAGCGGTATACGAACATAAAGGTATTCAACACCAGTTAGGATACGAATCAAATGAAAATTAAATCTCCTGAATGGGATCTTCTATTTCATAAGAGTGTAAGGTCCAAGAGGATGTAGAAAAGACCCTTAATAAAACCTGCCAGCAAAAAATTAAGTCAGCCTCACTTATTTTTCTCTATTCCTGTTTTTAAAACTAAGCCCGGCGACATTCGTCCAAACTGGTTGTAAATGTATAATGTACTGTAGTGGTAGTACATTTTACTTAACTGATTTCATTTTGTCAAAATGATCAGGCTAAAAAATGACAAATATCAGACAAAAATGAAAAAAAAATATGTAAAAACTGAAAATCATTAGAACCTGTCTTTTTAAAGTAAGGAGAATTATAAAAAAAAATGGTGAATCAGTTTATCACGGGCTGAAAGACTATGCCTTTAAAGTAATGTTATATACTGATAAACCAAGATACCGATTATACTTAAGTGAACGACAAATAAACAAGACGGCCAGAAAGCAATAATATTAAAGGCTGAAAAGGGAAGGACGAGTTAGAATGACAGCAATGCATCTGCAGCATTGCCGCTAATTTGGTCAAGATCACTCTAGGCGAAAGTCGAAAGAAAATAAAGAAAAAAGAAAAAACTTCCTTATAAAGTCAAGAGCATCGGCTGGTCAAACCGCCAAGGTAACACGACTACAGCCTGACGCACTCATTCAAAGCAGCGTGGAATTCTCGACATTCGCCTGTATTGTCACGCGACACCGAATTAAGTTCATTTTGCGACAATAACACCGAGGTGTCGGGAGATAATCCGGAACATATGCTATGCGGCTAGATGGGCAACACGAGCCCTGGATAGTGGATTCCTGCGCGGTGTATCCGTAGCAAAGTAGCTCTGAGTCATAGACTGTTTTTTTACTTACTTTTTTTTTTTTTTACTATCATGGTGAATGTCAAGGTGAACGGACTTAGGAAACATTCTAAGCCCAGGATCTTTTACTGGAGTAAATTGCATGTGTCATATACTCTTTCAAGTAATGAATGTCGACTGACACTTCATAAAAATTAAAAATATTTCTTCTTTTTCCTGGTTTCACGAGAAATAAATTGAAATTTAAATCAACAAAAACTAAGAATTCAATTCATATATCAAACGTCAAAAGGAACAAAAATACTTAGGCAATGCAACAGAGACAGACCATTAAATATAGAGAGGAATGCAGCAAACGTCAGATTAAGATA
Source organism: Macrobrachium rosenbergii (assembly GCF_040412425.1). Lineage (NCBI taxonomy): Eukaryota > Metazoa > Arthropoda > Malacostraca > Decapoda > Palaemonidae > Macrobrachium > Macrobrachium rosenbergii. The sequence continues at coordinate 14,732,773 of NC_089791.1, forward strand.
GGTGAAAAATGATGCGGCTGAAAGGGCGCCCCGCGATCTCCTGGCATCAAAAGAGTGTCATTAAACCCAGAGTGCCTCCCCAAACGCGCGTTTGCACAATGAGTAATCTTCTTCGCACATCGCATACCAAGTTAAATGACCAACTTCAGTAGTTCACAAATAAGGTCTTTAATGTCAACGTACTGCGGAAGGGAAGGCGTATGGCTGTAAGTAGAGAATTAACATCTCTTCACTTTCTGATCAAAGAAAAGCGCGAATCTTCCTCACGTCTACCTGTGAAATCATGCTAACGATGCTTTAAAACACGAGGATTATGTAAAAGAATGTCAAAAAGAAACACTAGATATTTTAATACCTTCAGCTCTGAAACTCTGCAATATTTACCGAATGTTTCTTACTTCAGCTGCAGTATAATGTCAAATAATGTCAAACCAAAAATAGAAAACCTGATTAGGCGTTAAAAAGTTCCGCTGAAAAACATGAACGTTGGCCTCCACAGGCTCAAAAGCCTCGCCGCTAAAAATAGAAATAAAAAAAATGAATCGGCTTTTTCACTGACAAGGCTACAAAATAAAAAAAAATACAATAAACCTTCTTTTTCTCTACCGGTGCCATTGGTGAGCTAATCTTCACTATTGGCTTCAGTGTGTCTGGATCGTCGATGTGTAAGCCAATTTCAACGCCGAGAATCCCTTCTGCGAGCTTTTCCTTCGAAATAAATCAAGTTTCATACAAAGGAACGGCATTCCGCTTGGTATTAAAAGAGACGGGAAGATAAAAAGAAAAAAAGAGGCCATTTTCACTCCGATTCCTCAGATGTTCTCTAGGTGCTCAGCGTGATTTATAAGTTTTCAGCAAACAGAAGTTAACGATTTCTCTGAGTACAAGGGGCCGTCTCTCTCTCTCTCTCTCTCTCTCTCTCTCTCTCTCTCTCTCTCTCTTCATAAAATGATAGCATCTAAACATAAAAGTGGATGGTGAAAAGCTTTTTTTTTTCTTACGCTATTTAAAAATCTATCATTTTATCGAAGGCATAAAAAAGAAATCCAATTGTATATGGAAGAGAAATAATTCAAAAATACACAGTAATTTCAACGTCGTAAAAGTGTCAAGTGTAATACCAAGATTCACTTAACCATTGTAATTATAAGCCAAACAACCTGCTCTTATTAGGGAGGACTATTTTATAGCACGGGAAGGAGGCAATTAACAACAGCCTGTTCTCATCACTAGACACACCACAATCAACGCAATTCGCACTTCTTTCGGCAATAAAACGGGGAAAAAATACGCCTCGTCCGTCTGTAATCTGATAAGGAACGTGTAATTCCAAAGTTTTCAAATGCCCACAAGATGTTTACACCTGATCAATTTTGTACTGTAAGATGGATGAAAAAATTTTAATTAACAACCCTTGAAAACAATGGCTTGGATTTATCGATATTAAGAAACTGACTTGCATGAAGATTACCGTGAAAAGTAATTACAATTCTCGGACACATACAAATGAAGAAAACTATACTGCTTCTAATTTTCTTTTTTATTTTTTGAAAACGTAAGAAAATTCTCTACGTAAGAAGATATAAACTCAGGAATGTTTCACAGGTAAATTTCTACAAGGGGACAACTAAACAGTGAAATGCAAATTACCTCTAAAAATGAAGTTAAGGGCAGATTCCTGAGGTGTAAAGGAATCTGCTACAAAATAATTTACTATCGTGATCTTGAAGTATCTATCAGACTTTGTAAGGTAACTCAAGTTATACGTACACGGGGAAAGTAACGCAATACAGAGGTCAAACTACAAATGCAAAGCAACCCTTGACAAAATGACAAATATCATTTAGCAAAGGTTACGGAGAATTACCATTTAAGGCACAGAAAGCGCGCTTTTGAATTTCTAGTCGACTCTGACATAAAAAAAAGGGGGGGGGGAAGAATAAATCTGACTCATTCTACCAAGTACGGACAGACTATTTATGGATTCGTATTGCCACGATAAGGAAGGATGATTTTCATTCGAATCTACTTAAAAAGAAAGAAATTACACAGTTATTTTGAATCGTTGGAAGGTCTTCTCAAAAAAGGGCAAAAATATCGTTCTTAAGACCAGATGTGAAAAAATCAGTTAGGGATTCAAAACTTTCCCATAAGAACTTTCTAGACACAGTATTATATGAAGATTAATCGAGATATAAATCAGAAGATTGATACTGAGAAAAGGTTGGCTGTTCTTCGTAAAAGGGTATGCGAAAAAAATATAATGTACATCATAAAGACCTTTTCTGCAATTTTTAATAACGCAGTCAAGGTCTAATCGAGAAAATATTAAACTTGATATCAGGGTTGCAAAGGACCCATCAATCATTCAAACTGTCTTCAGTCAAAATATGCTTTTAAGGTCTCATATTAAATCTCTTCTTAGAACATGCATACATACATATATTTAGAAATCCTGCTCACATATGTTAAACCTTGATTTTTTTTTTTTAAATAAGAAGGGATTTTGTCATCAAACTCCTTAATGTTTGTTTTTTTGGCACAATACAATAAAAACAACAACATTGTCAATGGTTGCACTAATTCACTGCGCGATGTTAACAATTACCGAGATGTTTACTTTCATACAATTATTCGCAGCTTATAATTTCATCATTGTTAGTCTTAATAAATAAAAAACCTAATACTTTAATTGCTGATAACAGAGAGAGAGAGAGAGAGAGAGAGAGAGAGAGAGAGAGAGAGAGAGAGTCCTACTAGTAATGAGCCGCTAATCACTCCTTCCCCTGTAAAAGCATACAAAAGTGATGCCACAAACAGACGCCATTCATTCCCCTCGGTAGCAAAGCACCGAATTAAACCGTGTTTGCCGCAGCCCCCATACATTTGATAAACTCATCGCAATTCCACGATTTCAAGTGGCCCACCGCCTATAAACTTGCACAATACACACGCCCTGAACAACAACCAACGACTACTGTATAGGACCGAGGCCCTGTGTAACTCTGGCTAGCTCATTAATAATTGCTACTCCTAACGCCACGGTCTGACCACTCGGGGGGGGTGGTCGAGGTGGATTGGGCTCCTGGGAGAGAATGGGGAAGGAATTCGAAGTCATTCCTCTCCCGGTGGGAACGGTTTTTCGGAGGCTTGCTTTCTCTTGGTGATGTTATACTCAGGGATCTGATTGGTTACGTAACTTGAATGTTTACAAATGATGAGGAAGGCTTCCTAATTCTAGCCTAAGCAAAATTAAAATTGCCTGTGAACTTATCTAATTAAAATTTCCCCTTTAGGGAAGAAATAAACTAAACACAGACAAAAAAATCCCCTTTTAGTGAAGATTTTAACTAAACTATCTAATAAAAAATGCCCCTTTAGGGAAGAAATTAACTTAATGTGGATCTAATTAAAAATGCCCCTTTAAGGAAGAAATTAACTAAATATAGACCTATATAATTTTAAATCCCCGTTTAGGGAAGATTTTAACTAAATACATATCTAATAAAAAATATCCCTTTATGAAAGAAATTACCTAAATACAGATCTAATTAAAAATGCTCCTCCAAGGAATAAATTAACTAAATAGGAAAGAAATTAACTAAATAAATTTTTGTTGTTGGAAAGATATTTATTTTGCTTCACAGAAGCAGAATTTCTTTTGATGTCACTATTGTGAACGCCAATCTTCGCTTCTTTTGCATACTGTTAATGTGTGTGTTTAACATTTCCACACGTCGAAACTCGAGCACAAAAACTGCTGCACATGAACTGCGAGAGCTGCTTAGTTGATGTACATAAAAGGCCATTGTCACTTTTACGTAAAGGACTGCTCAGCTTCGACCTATTTTATACAATTACTTCATTTGAACAGCAAGGGTAAGTGACTCATACAGGTGCAAGCAGCCAGTGAGAATGGATTTTAGGTTGCAGATTTTACACTTGGCGGCCTATGACTCTATAAATCATGGTGCTATCTTATGCGTGGCATGACTGTTAAGTCGCTCGTGAAGGTGTTGCATATGGTTTGAATGTAGGATGACTGCCAGGTCGTCTGCCTTTGTGTTTAGGGAGAATCTGAAACGCGAAAAATTCGTACCGGGGTTGCACGCTGAATTGTCACTCTTGAATTAAATTGAATTGAAAATAGAATTTAGGCCAAAGGCCACGCCCTGGGACCTATGACTCACTCAGCGCTGAAACAGAAATTGACAGTAAAAGGTTTGAAAGGCGTAACAAGGAGGAAAACCTCGCAGTTGCACAATGAATTAATTGTTAGGAGAGGGTGGAAAGTAAGATGGAAGAAGGAGAATATGAAAGGTGGCACAGTAAAGGAACGAAAGGGGTTGCAGCTAGTGGCCGAAGGGACGCTTCAAAGAACCTTACGTGATGCCTACAGCGCATCGAATGAGGTGCACAGACGGCTCTACCCCCCTACGGGGTGAGTTGTCATTGTCTGCATGAAATGAAAAAGGTGCCAACCACAGACGAATATAAACCTGAAGGGCAAGAGTCTTAAAGGGATATGATCCCCTCAACTTTCTCAGGATTAAATTTACAGGTGAGGAACAATATTCTTGACACATCTGTATCGGGTCATTGCCTATTTGTTTGCCAGTAGGTAAGGGGCTGGGGATTATGAGAAATTACACGAAACAGGACCCCCTTCACGAGTAAGCCTTCATATTCAAAATCAGGAGGGCAAGACAAATGAACGTTTCACTGCAAAGAGCTTGCAAGGATAAAATATCAAAATAAAAGCAAAAGTGCACATAATTTGAAAGGGAAATCAATCGAAAACAGATACAACGTGTCAATATAAAAGAAAACAATACTAATAAAATAATACTGTGACAAAAAGAAGCGGCACTACATGTTCTTTCTAGTCTATCTCTGCATATAACTGAGTTTCAGGGGAGATAAAAGATGATGATTTTCTGAAAACAAATACAGTCAGAAGGAGTGGAACTAACAGAGAAGACTGCTGCCAACTCACTTATGCAAATGGAACCTCCATAGACAGTGACCGTAGACATGGTAGGTTGATTCACTGACATACGAGATAACTCTAAAATTGTTATAGCCCATCAGCATTTGGCAATTCCTGGCACGGCAAGAGAGGTATGGCATTACAAAGCTATTACCAGTGAATGACGATATAATTTGTATACACACATAAATCCTTGAGTGAAGTTACATTCTCTTTCATATTATACTCCGTTAGCTTACATCTCCGTTTTTTGCATAGTGTACTAATGTCTACGTACTTGAGGAAAATATTTTCAGTGTTTTATTGTTGGTGACTAGTTTGTAAAATAGAACATAACGTACAACTGCCTTTTCTAAGACCAATATTGTGAATACTAATTTTGAATTTGGCGTTAGCTTACAGGTTACTAGAAATACCACGCTGGGTTTTCAAAGACTGCACCTACAAACAACCCACCTATGTTTAAGGAAGTTTTCTCGGGATGGAAAGCCCATATGCAGAAGACAAATAACGAGCAAACCTAAGCTTAATGAGATGCAGATGAGGAACATGAATATATCGCTACACTAAGTCCACAAACAATATATATACACACACATATATATATATACATGTATATATACATTATATATACACATACATGTGTATATATTTATTTATACATAAATATTTACATATACATACATACATATATATATGCATATATAATTATATATATACATATATAATTTGTGTATAAGGAAATATTTATCTATTTATACATAATCACATCGAACTCCTAACTTCATGATTTCCTCGGCTTTTCTGCTACGGTTCTGCGTCTTACATTTCAATATTCTCAAAACAGTGGAAGTGTGCTCCTTAATCACACGTTCAAGAGAATCTGATCCACACACTACCATGTACACACCACGGCTCCTTTCTGGTAGTCCTGACTAGTGTGTACACAGTCACATAATATATATGTATATATCATTGTCTATACGGCTGGTTGTCCGATCATCAAAGTGAAGCAGTCGATGGTTGACTTTCAAGGAATGTCGGCCGCTATTAACACAATTACCTCAAACATCTATCGGGCATGGTGTAAGGCTAGCAACCCCAACCCAATAGTACTTAATGAAAACCGGCAGAGCAGCACCGACTAGTCACTAGAGCCTCCCCCGCTTAAGCAAAATTCGTATGGGGAAAAACGTCGCAAACTCACTACATACATACATACATACATACATACATACATACATACATACATATGTATGTATAGCTCTCTGTTATATATAAAGTATACTAGCTGACCAACCGGCACTGCCAGGAAAACATGAATGACAGTCTATGGGTAGGGGAAGGGGAAGGAAGGAGGAAGAGAGGGAGGGGGAGGAAGAGGGAAGGGAGGGGAGAGGGAAGGAGGAGGAGAGGTGGGATGAGAGGAGGGAGGGGAGGGAGGAAGTAGGGGAGGGGAGGAAAAGGGAAGGGGAATCAGGAGAGGAAGGGAGGGTGAGGGGAAGGAATGGGGAGAGGTGAGATTACAGTTTCCTCTATCAGAAGAGACAAAAAAGGACCTCCGCTGAACAAAGACAATAAATAATAAATATTGTATTTCTATAATTCACACTCAGGTGTGTCTGTATGATTGTGTGTGTGTGGGATGGGAGGAGGTCTGTCTCTCTTGCTGCAACAACAGACGGACCTACAGTGTTAGGTATTCAGTGAAGTGTTGTTGCCAAACCCATAAACCTTTTTTAAACTGACTTTATAACGAAATATGCCATCGTGACACTACGAGGTAGTCGCTATACCGAATTCCGAAGGTAAAAACGAAGAAGAAACGATCGAATTAATGAGGGAATTCACATTTGAACTAATAAATAAAAAGGATAGACTGCCATCGTACATCTTGCACGTCGTGTTGAGCTAGCAGCTACTAAGCATGTGCGAATGAGGAAGACAATGGCATGTGTGTGCTTAGGGAGAAAATCTTTAGACCACTGCGTTACAGCTATGAAATATGTTTTGTAACAAAGCCAAAAATATTTAATTTAGCAATACAACCAAGCATAAATTATGATCGAAATTCACGTAAATTCTGATAAAAAATGTGTTATGGGGATCTGGATTTATTGTTGTAGATTAACCATACGTCCTGACAGCACATGGAATGAAGAGGTGTCAGGAGAACGATGAGGGTAGCAGTAACACTGAAGGAAAGAGGTGACGTAAAGCAGAAAACCATATCTGTTTTTGTTTGTGTTTGCAACATGTCTGTCACAGGGTAGTAATTTGATTTTGTGTTAAAACAACTGCAAGTTACATAGAGGCGTGTGCAAAATTTTTCTGGGTCTGTCAATGAGTTGGACTGCTATAGAAACCAAATCAAACAAAAAAACACATTCTTTAATCTATATCGATATATGTGTGTATATATATATATATATATATATATATATATATATATATATATATATATATATATATATATATATATATATATATATGTTAAGTAAAGACAGATGAGGTCAAAGACCATTGACGCTTTGACAACCTTACTGATTTTCTTTCAAGTGCTGTCAATATCCAAAATGGGCAGAAACACTATTCAGCAGTTTAAATGTTAAAGAATTTCATTTGACGTAATATGTAATGTAAAATGTGACGTAAAAACGAGCACAGAGTATCATAAAATGTATTCACACCTAACACTAACCGACGTGATAATATTTAGTCTTAAAGTTTACTGCATAAATATTGTAGGAGCAGACACGCGTGCGGACACTTGAAACTACGTATAATTAAAGCATAACCGAGATCTCGAAATGTGGCCCAGGTTCGAATTCCCTTGGGTGTAAGTTATTCCCAAGTAAATTCAATATCAAACGAGTATATATATATATATATATATATATATATATATATATATATATATATATATATACTCTAATTATATACAGTATATTACATAAATATAAACGAAACGAAATACTATCCAAATCACGTTGCACAAAAAACAATCAAGGATCCACGCGCTGACATTCCTGCTGAAGAACCTCACTTAAGACCTTAATAAGCGAGCAACGTTGAGCTAATGACAAGGGCAGCAAGACATCACTGTAATCTCT
>NC_089791.1:14745875-14750875 GCF_040412425.1 Macrobrachium rosenbergii
TACCTTGCACGGGTAAGTCAAATGCGCTGAACAGCATCCTACGAAAAGGATGTCCGTAGGCGCTTGTCTAGCAACTACAAACCCGAGTATTTTCTATAAAAAAACTTGTGAAGATTTTATTTTACCTGTGTAGTTATTTATTTATTTGATCATAGTAAGAACGGAACCTTCATTTTCTACTATTGTACAGCGCAATAATTTGGAAATAATCTCTGAATTTGAAAATGGAAAAAAATTCTCGATGGGAAAGGGGATAAAAATTTCACAGAACAAAATACAAGGAGAAAAAAACCATGGAATGATCAGAGTGGAGACTGGGGACTGGTATCAAATCTGGAAATGCAGAGGAACGACTACAGTTAACGAGGTTTTTTTTTTTTTATAATTTAGTTCGTTCACAGCAACGAAATTTAAGCAAAATTACTATTTTTATATTAAACGAAATTTATCGTATCCAGGTCACTATAGCAACCTGTACACAAAAGAACCGAAAAAAGTACTTTATTCGCAATGGCGGCATAACGTTACTTCAAAGCAAATCAAACGAGACTTCAAAGTTTTAGTTAGTTTTTTTTTTATAGAGATAGGGAAAAGCGATCTACGGAAGAATACGAAGAAACTGGCTCCCATCTTTCACACACTTTCTCTCATGGTCGGAAGTTGCTACCTGCATACGGAAACCGTCTTCAGTCTCACGGGTGGGAGACTGAAACCAACTTTCTTTGGACCAGCTTGAATTTCAAGTCAATGCCACTCAGATGTCGCGCTTATTCCACATGAAAATAGGTTTCATCTACTGAAATAATAATAAGCTTAATAATAATGGCCCCTGTGCGCTTAATAATAATAGGTTTAATAATAATAATAATAATAATAATAATAATAATACTCTTTGAGGTTCGAGTCTTACCACAAAGGTGAAGACTCCATGTAAATTGCACCCAACTGACTCTTCGACTTCAATGTACTTTTTGGCTGAATTTTACCCATAGGCGGCAGACTTACTCAGAGGTATTTAATCTGCCAACTACCAAAAATAACGAGGAGGGAGAGCGAGTTCCCTTTAAGAAATACAGTGGCACTTACCACGCGCACCTACATCGCCCTAAACAGCCTTAATCGCCCTATGAGGGCCCTAAGGATTTATTACTCAAGTCCTTAAACGGCGCCTAATCTTACAATATATATATATATAAAAAAAGAGAAGCCCTTCACGCTTTTTTTCTTGTTTCATTAAAAGGGGACATGGCTTTCTTATATATGCATACGTATTACATATATACACAAATTATATATATAATATATATATATATGTATATATATATAATTATATATATATATATACATATTCAAACATATTCAAACCCCGTTAATATAATGGCTGCTTATATTAACAACAATAATAAATATACTAAAAATAACGAACCCCTCTCAATACTAGCAAATTTCACTTTTTTTCAAAATTGCATCTATAAACTAGAAAAGAAAAAATCAACACTTTCATTTGACTTTCCTCTTCCAGAAATTACACTTTAAACACGAATGGAAAGCATATTATGATAATTCAAAGTTGAAAAAAATAGTACAAAACACAAACAGAACACACAATCATCCTAACCATTTCAGAGAGTTCGGAACATTGTATAACTAAAAGAATATTCGAAGAGTTACGTTCCCTTCTCCTCTGAACATATTCTTGATTATAAACTACAGAAATGAATGGAGACTATAAACAACAACAACGAAATAAATGTTGCACGTAAGAGTACCATAAAATCGAAGGACATATGAGCAACAACTAACAAGATAAGGAAACGCTCCAGTTTATCAGCACAAACAATAACAGCCAAGAGATGTGATAAAACGATAATTATGTGGAGAGGCTTTTAGATGCTATAAGGGATGATGACTATAACTTCATGTCTTGCACTCCATAAATAGATGATAATAAACATGGTAGTATTATTTACAACTTGAAATGCACTCCATTTACAAGTAGATGAGAGAGAGAGAGAGAGAGAGAGAGAGAGAGAGAGAGAGAGAGAGAGAGAGAGAGAGAGAGATGTGGGTTCAACGGGTTCAAATGTTTTCTATGAGGAAAAGTTCATAATGGTTGGAATACACTCAACTATGACCTCAATTTATTGACCTAAATGGTGCGTAACTTCTTAGTAAGTACTGTTTTGGAAGTCACACGCACTGCTTTCTACATTATTCTCTTTCATTTCTTGGTGTACTAAATGATAAACAAGGGACTGAATGATATCCGCTGCTATATTAAAAAAAAATCAGTTTGTTGTCGCATGCCTTCGGGAATACAATAAATTCATGGGCGTTCTATCAAGTATAAGGTCTCGCGAAAACAAAATTGACGCAGAAAAACCACACTTTTCGGCTGACACTGAAATAGTATCTGCCAAAACATTGGTTTTGGGTTGATTTTAGTTTCATGGGAACTTGAATTACGTAGCGCATGTTTCTTTATGTTTCTTCATTGTACAACCGTTGATAATTCATCTGCAGGCGGACCACCATTTAATCCTTGTCACAGAAGTGTCCAACCGACCCAGATTCGGAGCAGAACTAAATACCGACCGCGCTGTACTTCGAGGGAGGCCTGGAGGGTCCAGGAGGAATGTCAGATAGGCGTGACAAGGGAACATGACGAGGCATAACTCAACTGCATAATAATTAATAGTGCGCTGCCTAGCAACGACCAGCAGTCTGTGAGGGGGGAAAAGAGAGAAAAAGATGCGGGTCGTTGAGCTGCAAGAATTTCATTTTTTTTTCCTGGCGTAGACTCTTGTCCTGGTTGCTCTGCGAATTTATCTGACGATGAATAAAAGAAAGAGGGTTGAGCAAGGAAAAAGTAAAAGAAAATCCGAGTATAATACATATGCGTAACCTATAGCCGAAGATCTTCCAATATCTATGTTCATATATATGTAAAAGGACTGTCTATCGACTAGTCAAATCAGACATCAGACAGCAAACGTAGGCACAAAGCAGTTCCTGTGACCATCTGTGAGTCATGGTGTGGAGTTACCACAGGCTCAGGAGTCTGGTGTGTGTGTGTGTGTGGGGGGGGGAGAGAAGGGAAGGAGGGGGCATATGTCACAATGAGGTCTGAGAAGCCAATATCCAAGTTAAAGGAATGGACAATCAAAATCCAGCACATAGTTCAGACCAGAGGCAAACCAGAATGAGGAGCGAGGATAGAGAGCGATGTCTAAGCCAGATGGAAGACATAAGTAGAGTATCTTAAAAAGAGATATGAATAGAAGAATTTGGGAAAACAAGTATAAAAGGAAAATTCCACAGCATGGGCGTGGAAGAGAAGAAACAGGTCATCTATTTTGGGGGCATGGTTAATGCCGGTATCAACAACACAAGATACAGTGGGCTAAGTCTTATATGAAGTCCATTGGAACGGTATGAAAGTATGTATGCGCAGTACTTGGAAATGGATATATACATCATAAGATGGATATATCCATTTCAAATAACTACATATATAAATACATACATGCATACAAATATACATACAAACATACATACATACATACATACATACATACACACACGCAGTTAACACACACCCTCCTTACCTGTTGCTAAATGAAGCAGGAGATGACAGTGGACATTCACAACCCTTCACTCCGGTCTTAATGTTTACGAGACTATTCTATGAAGCGAAGAAGAGACCAGGAAGGCAAGCGCAACAAGCAATATCCTTTCTGAATAGAGACACACACGAGGACAACGCATTTGGAAACCAAGGTCAACCTTGGGTTTGCGTTCCTGGGTCTTCTCTTCATTTTTATTTTGTGCACGCACAATGGTTTAATAGTTGGGAAATATACTTTAAATTAGGAATTTCAAATGTTAGGGAGATTTTTTCTGAGAAAGTTATTGGTATGAAATGAATACATCCACTAGTATATATATATATATATATATATATATATATATATATATATATATATATATATGTGTTATATACATAAGTATATTTATATATATATATATATACTTATATATTGTATATATATATAATATATATAAATATATATATATATATATATGTATATATATATATATATACACAACACAATAAATCTATACATAGAGCATATGAAATAAATTAATTTTAATATATGATAAATATATATAAATATATATAAATATATAATATATATATATATATATATATATATATATATATATATGTATATAAATATACATATTCATGTATAAATATATATACAGTATATATATATTATATATAACATATATATACATGCATCATAAACATAATAATTTATCCACGAAGAAATTTTACAAACGTAGTAGCGCACATTGTTATGATTTATATTCAGAGTTAAAGTTTCCCTTACCTCTTCTCTGTTTAAACAGAAACACTGAATAAAATGACAATGACTTTTTCAGGCGTCTGTAGATGTTATCGCAAGCTTATAAACACAAGGTTCCTTGACAATTGTTTTCAAATGAACGTTGACAGAGAGAGAGAGAGAGTTAAGTAGAGAGAGAGACTGAGAGAGAGAGACTTATTTTAGAGAACCAATTGGAGCAACGGGAGAGAGAAATTTTACTATCCAGACCACATTAGAGAGAGAGATGAATTTCTATCACCAGAAAGAGAGAATTTACCGTAGGACTTTAACATTTTAAATATCAATGTCTCTAAAGCAATGTTTATTATCTGCAACATCTCCAACATCGATGAACACAACATGATGATTTAATAAATTTGCTCAGTACAGGTATTTAGAATAAAAAAAAAAAAAAAAATATGCGCCGAAGTGTCTTCGGCGCAATCGATTTTTTTGTAAAGTGTATTATCAAGGTCACCAAAAATATATCTTTCGGTGGTCTTGGTATAATGCTGCATGAGTCGCGGCCCATGAAACTTTAACCACGGCTCTGTCGTGGCCTGGCCTATATCGTTGTCAGACGCACGATTATGGCTAACTTTAACC
>NC_089791.1:14753375-14858375 GCF_040412425.1 Macrobrachium rosenbergii
TCATATTTACAATAACCTAAATTACAAAAATAACCCGACATCTGCAGTCTTTCCATCTTAGCATTTGTTAATCACGCGTTGCGTAAACCTGATAAAATCAACTGCCTTGCTGACATGGACATTCCAACGGAAGGTGTCGCTTGTGGGGAGTGATACCCATGACGCCACCTTCTGGCAAGGCTCGGAAGGGAATTTTTTCTTTGTGCAGCGATGGCTTGCAACCTCATCCCCTGTATTAACTGTATGAACACCGAAGGTTCCTGTCTTCCTCTAATGAGAATTAGCAGTTAACCAAAGTTTTGCATGAAAGCTTAATTTCTTACTTAAGGAAGACAGAAGAAAATATTATCAGATCTCAAGTCATTAACATAGTTTGTTCTCCGATGCTGTATCTCTTCAGAAGTTCCTTCGTGTATTACATTCCCAGTATCAAAAGAGTGTGACAGTGTCAAAATACACTTCATGCTGAGAGAGAGAGAGAGAGAGAGAGAGAGAGAGAGAGAGAGAGAGAGAGAGAGAGAGAGAGACTTTGGCATAAGTAAGGCAGTCATCAAGAAAGTTAGGCCTAAAAATTAATGAATTTATTTTGGTCTTGTTGTCCTCCACCCAAAAGTCAATACATTTGAGTGACTCCATTAACGGAAAGTGTCTCTGTGGGTGGGAAGTCTCTATTTTGCACCACATCAATATATATTTTTAAGGAGATGGGTAACTTTTCACAGACACCCAACACTTAGATGTCCCTCGACCCCTCCCCAATACTAATATTAGCTTTTAAGGATAATTCAGAACAAGTGCATTCACTCTATTTATTTGAAATATCGTTGGCTCTACCTATTTATTTCGTTCCCCAAATAATGGGTGGAAACCGGTATCAACAGAACGCCAAAACTGTGATAAAGAATTTCAAGATTTTAAAGAATGGCTTGGATATATTTCAGCTGGTAAAAAGATTACAAAACATCACATTAACGATGCGCTTTTTAATCACTGACAGTAAGCATTCATATACTGGCGATACGTATCATCAAAAGATGAAATTAAAGTATAACAACTACTGTGAGCAAAAGGAGAGATAGAGAGAATTTTCATTATACAAAAAACTAATCCGAAATGGAACACTTATTGTACGGTCTAAATTTTCCTCACACTAAAGCATGCTCAATTGCGTTCATTTCCACTTTTGAGCAGAAGTCCGTTTCAGTGCTAGCATACTTCAGATATTTTTCTGCAATTTCATTTACCGATTCAAAACTTGTCACGATATACAAAATAACTTATGTCTATATGTATGTCCAACTGTATTCATCTTAACTACAAACATAAAATACGATGATGTTTTCCACCATGAAACGAAGTAGAAAAAAGAAGAGGGGGAAATGAAATGCAGGTCTTCATTTGTCCAAACAGTCCCGCCCTCCATCAGGTCTTTTCCGGGGAACTCTGCCGACTAAATAGTTCAAGAAAAATATTCATACGACGATATATTTACATCTGACTAGACGAATAGATATATCTAAGATCACTATGACTCGTGACCTCACCTAACCTTGAACCGGGTGGGTAGCCAAAGCCACTCTGAATTTTAACGACCGTCTCGATGTATTAATGCCTTTGCCACTACTTGGCACGTCCTCCATCACGCTGGCCATTCGCTCTAATCAAATATCCTGTAGTTCACGTTACCTAACAATCCTAATCCTCACCAATCAAGTAAAGGTCAAACGTGAAATATGGTCAGGTGAACACGTGGAAGTCAAATTATGGAGTAAATTCAAACGGGCTGTGTATGAACATATTCTGTATATAGCAGTCCACTGCGATCATCTGCATTCCTTATTACCTAAGATAACCAGTAAACTCCCATAAAGTCTACATATCCCGTAAAATCAAACTCCTATCTCTTTAATAACTCCATTATCATAACGCAAACAAGTACTATCGCACTAAATGTATTCAACTGAAAAAAAGCAAGCACATAAAATCAGTTCAAAGCACCACTGGGCTCTCTACTCTCCATGCTGCTTTAGTGCCCCCTGCTCACTTGGGAGGACCGTGAGAGGGTGGGAGGGCCGAAAAGGAAGAGGAAATCATTCACCCCAGAGTCACCACTCTGCAGAGTACTATTAAAGGTATAATAATGGAGTTTGTTCTTGACATAAAACAAAGGTTAAAGGATAATGATACTCTCGTGTGGACAGACCAACCATTGTCGTATATACCGAGGTGGGAGCTTTATAATTCTCATCCTCCGGTTATATGCTGTGCATATCTAATTCGTTAGGGAGGATCTTATTCCACTGACCCTAGGGTTAAATTACATTTATTAGCTTTTGTACGCAGTTGGCTACCATTTTACTTACTGATCAGAGAGTAGTAATCAAGTTTTCATTATTACGATGAGCCTGAATTATGGACAAGCGAACAATTCGCCAGTCTCTAAAAAGTACTTAGGACCTGCAAGAAACTCGAGTTGAGCCATGCTTTGATAATTTATATTTTTATTTTACTGGATTGTGTGTGTTTCCAAAAAACCTAAAATTTAATTTAAAAATCCTATCCGTCTTACCCATGTTTTACGAAAAAAGTAAAATAAGATTCAGTTTTGCACAGATGGCAATAACGAACGCATTAAGGAAACGAGTAAAATTCAAGGGTAGGAATTATGGGAAAAATTTAAAGTTTAAATTAATTTTCTGTTGAATATAAACCAAGCTACGCGACTAAATCCCCAAATATACTAGAAAAACGACGCATAACTAATTATCATATTACAAAGTTTTAATATCTCTCAACGTGTAAATAAATTCTAACTAGGCTAGCCATCCACATATTAGCTTTCAAAATGGTGTGATGTTTCCTTGGGAAAACTGTATAATTAGAATGTTCACTTATGCATATCAAATATATGAATATTTCATAAAATATCCTTAAAAATACATGGATAAAATATATAAACAAAATAATTATTCTAAACCACCGAAAAGGCGCCAGACATGGTTCTTCAAAATAATCTACATACAAATGAAGGGTAATGTACATAAAATGAGCAGAGGAAGGCGAAGTTCCACGCTTCTTCACCAAAGACTAATTGGAAATAAATGAACGACATTGGTCACACGAGACAGAGACAGATAAGAATCTGTGAGACAAGCTGAATCCTTGAAGTGGCTTGTTCAAGAGCCTTTGGGCGAAAGACGGGCAGACAGACATTCCAATCGAACACGACTGAAGTCTCAAATTCAATTTATCTCCAGTATTCAAAGAAACCAGAAGAGCAAGTTGCTTCTGTCCAAAAACAACAGGTGCAGGTTCCCATCAATGGACGTGCAGCAGGAAAAAATTTTTATTTACTCCACAGTGTAACATCTACAGCCTTGCAAACACTTGTTCGAGATAAAGCGATGACGTCACCCAGAGCGACGAATGTCTCCTAAATTCGTTTTCCAAATTAACTGCGAATTTGGAAAGCGTAGAGTAAGGTCAACTGTTTTCCTTCGCTGATCCTTCTCTACTCCCCAGATCTATCCTGATAGCTCCTGGTGAAAGATATTCATGAACCTAGACTCTTCATCGCCCTCAAATCACAAGAGCTCATTTCAGTAGGTGATAAGGAACCCTGCTATTATATACTAATAGTGAATGCAAAAACAGTATCAGTTGGCTAAGCCAAGCTGCTGCCTTAAAAGGTTCTGAAAATAGCTCCCGTCAGACGAAAGGCAGACGTTGCCCAAAGTGAAGGCTACTCTGAAGGCAGACCCCTTTGGCAAATGCGATCACCATCACCTAATGCGATCATCTGCTGCTTATGTAATGTTTTGAGTCACAAGTGTCTCACGTACAAGATGCTGCCTTAAAATGCAACGAATTTTTTCCAGTCAAAACATCCAAAACAAACAAAAGGCTCAATAAACCTGAAGTCATTATAGTAATGAAGTAAAGGGAACTGACAGGAAACTGCATTTATTCTTAAAATACTTTAACAAGCAAGACATGGCATAAAGGAAACACTAATTAAAGTATTGTTGTATATAGCAATAATAATTGCATGTCTACGACTCAGTGTTAACTTTTAATGACACAGACAAAGTGTTCTGTAGTGGGGTTTAAATTTATCCATAATTTTAACAAATACACTTTTGACATATAGGGAAAGATATTACTTTATATAAATAAGCACGATGTTGTAAGCATAACTTTAGTAATATATAAAGAATGCAACAATTTATGATTAAAAGAGACACGTTAAGAGAGATTATTTTACAAACTACGACAGTTCATAAGGGAGTCTTTTCTCATTAAAGGAAAAGTCAAGTTTGATTACAGGCGACAAGAACAGGTGGCGAAAACACGTGGGCCAGGGGACCACAAACAAAGTCGTTGCAAACATTCCAACTACTCACGAAAGCCAAGTACCAGGTATTATTTTACAGATACAATGAAAAGTTATCCCTTGAGCCAACAGAACAAAACCACTGCCTGTTATGAAGTTGAAGTGGGGCATTTTGTTTGCTTCTGCGAACCTATTTTTTCCCCAACAGAAAAAAAAAAATTAAATCCAGGAAAGCGATTATATTATTATCATTGGAGAAATCAAAGCAACAACTGTATACTTATAATATAAAAAAAAATATGAATTAAATAAAAATGGTCGAATACAATAACTAAGCAGGCTCTTAGTTCCCAGCTTGAAATTTCTAAGTCACACATTTTAATACGCCACAAACACATGACTGTGAATTTTAACGAATCGAATATTTAATTCAATATTAACGTTATACTGTGAATCATTATTGTACCAAATTATGATAACGCTTCCTTTGTGTTAAATTGCTAAAGGCTTACCAATTAAAAAAAGAGGAAATTTTGCAATAAAAGGTTTCACATCTCATGCTATTACTCACCGGTAACTGAACTGGACTAGGATTCTCACCATAGCAACAAACCAAATTACTATACTTATACGTTCATTTTGCTTCCTTTTAATCCACAATCCTTCACTTCGACGAGATCTCGTTTCTACCACTATCTCTTATCACCATCAGACGTGTTTCACTGCCGTTCAGTGTGCCACAAGATTTACAGCTTTGTACCGCCTACTGGAGATCAGCCGATTTTTTTTCCATTACATACTTATCTCTTGTCCACTCCCTTCTATCGGACGGGGGAGGACGTATTGGAACCACAGCCAACTACAGTCTCCTACATAGTGAGATATCAAGAGGGTGGGTCGCACATTCATGCGAAAACTCTATTCAGTGTTGTGATTTTCAAGTCGAAAACATCATTCTGAGTGCATGTATGTATGTATACATGAATGTATGACTTTGTGCTCTTTATGTAGTTGCGTGCAGATTGCATGGATACTGAAGAAATTCTCTATGCATAAAATATATAAATCATGTTTGACTCACAGAAAGTCAACCTCAAATAATCATCAATAAATAAAGCTTTAAGGTTCTTATAAAGTTACATTATTACTACCATCATCATTGATTTTATTGTTGTTGTTAAAATATAAGGTTACAGCATTACTGACAGTGCTCTGTCATCAGCTTTTAAATTGCAAGAAACAAGATCGAATGACACTGCCTTTCTTTAAGGCCAAGACGCACTGAATAGTATGATGAAATTCTAAAGTCCCAACTATTATAACAAAAAACGCCACCTACTACTACTGCTGCCACAGCTAATAATAACAATGCATCCTCACCAGTATCCTATTATACCCACTGCTGTTCCTTCTAATATTACTTGAAAATATTTTCTGCTGTTGGTAGAGATAGAAACGTTTTTTTTCCTCAATCCCACACACAATTTTTTAAAAATTCCATCATAAATCACAGCGCACCCAAACTGACGAAAAAAAAAAAAAAATTAGACCATTTCACACCTTTGCTTAATACCTCCTTTCGCCCTTGCCTTATATAAAAAATACCGTCGCCCTTGTCAGTTACAACCTAAAGAATATTTATGGGGAAGGTTCTAATCCACAGAAGAATAATAATAAAAAAAGAACTTGCCGTAAAATCCTACTGCTCAAAAGTTCAACAGCCGCGTGAAGGACCTCCTAATACTTTTAATTTAGTAAGAGAAAATATTCATCACCAGTCTGCGATGACTAAGGTTTACTGTTTATGGAAAAACAAACATTTGCCATGTTCACAAACGTAATGTGCTAAGAGGAAATCCCTTTAAACCAGTTACGACAATTTACCAGAACTATTGGCTTTTTACCATAGTTTCGAAACCTACAATCTTCTGTACAGTATGGACGAAAATGCGGTGTAAAACCTCCCTGTAACCTGAATCCACACTCAACAATCACACATAAAAAATGTAAATCAGCTCGTCATGGATCGTTAAGCTTTAATATCAGCAATAGCAATATTTACCTGGAAGTATTATTATTTTGTTCCAACGCTGAAAACTGGCATTTACAACGAAGCCTAAATGTGCTGACGAGAAAAGTGATGGGCTTTCGTACTTTTATTGAAGCAGAGCACCTCTTTTTGGAAACAGCTTTTCTGAATTTTACTTTGACTGCCGGTGAGATAAGTTCCATTCTGACCTAGCCTAAGAAGCTTGCTCGTAATTATAATAATATTAACCCTGCCAATTTCAAGAGAACAGCCATGTGGTGGATCAGTAGGTAGGGTAGAAAAGGGTATGGGCCTAGGAACCTCATCTCAAAATTCTGCTACTAGAATACAAATAAGAGTAAGGACTGAATTACTTCACCATAAAGCAAACAGAGTTCATCGCTCCAACATAAGGATGGCATATCCATCTATGGACATTCTACTCCAACTATTAAAAAAAAAAACCGCAGCACCCTTGTATATGCTATTCATAATCTTCAAAAGAAATCGAGCTCTTTTCGCGCACAAGGGCCCCATTGCGCTGTGATAGCGAACTACCAATGAAACTACCATAAATTACCGGTTAATGAGCATACCAGGGCATGAAAATTTACATGGACCGCTGGTTTACCAGGCACCAACAGGTACTTAACCTGTCAGATATGAACACTTGCCACCAAGAATCCCTTTTTATGAGACAACGCTGCAAGGCAGAATCTCAACACCTCGGGGCAAGCACTTCGGGAACTTAACATAATGTTGAACTAATTAATTACACGCGATACATTTCGGAAAAATAGAGGAAAACAGTCGTGATAGTTGTGAACACAGTAGTAATTGTATTTCAAGCTTACTTAGCATCTCAATATTTAGACTTGTACGGCTATATTACAATGTATTAAACATTATAATGCTTCCCCTTATTAGAGAGAGAGAGAGAGAGAGAGAGAGAGAGAGAGAGAGAGAGAGAGAGAGCTCTGCGTGACCAAAGTACTTATCTTACAGACAAGAAAACTTTTAGTGCAAATGCATTGGGTACCTAATAAAACCATTAAAGTATATATATAATTAAAAAATCGGTAATAAAAAACAAACCGTTTCTTCTCCAAGTGTATCTTTAACATCTTTTAACGTGTCTCGCAAGAAGTTCAAAGTTCATGTTACTTAATTTAGGAAAAAAATTTTAATATTCAACAGCTTTTACAGACGTCCTCCCAACACTGATCATAGAGAATATCTTTCCAGGACAGACGAACAAAAATTAGAATTAAGTGTTAAACTACTGAATATATGAGAGCAAGCTATCTTTTTATTTTATTAGTGTTCTGCAAAAGAAAACTATTGTGCTGGCTTTGTCTGTCCGTCCGCACTTTTTCTTTCCGACCTCAGATCTTAAAAATTGCTGAGGCTTGAGGGCTGCAATTTGGTATGTTGATTATCCACCCTCCAATCATCAAACATACCAAATTGCAGCCTTCTAGCCTCAGTAGTTTTTATTTTATTTAAGGTGGAAGTTACTAGTAATCGTACTTTCTGGCAGTGGTATAGGTACCAACCAACATAGGCCACCACCAGACCGTGGCTGAGTTTCATGGATAATGACTCTAAGAGTTTGTGGGCCGTGGCTGAGGCAAACACCGGGCAGAAAACTGATTGGTGCCGAAGAAACTTGTCGCATTTTTTACTTTATTAGCTTCGGCCCTAAAGTTATTTTTTCTCTATGCTCACGGCAGTGGTTCGCTGAAAGACAGCTATGAAGCCTAAGCTTAATGTAATTTAACACAATACCCTTTGTTAAGGAGGAGTTAGCCTTGTACAAAGCAAATGTCTTTGTCTTTGTGATGATAGGGTATGAAAATTGTGTTTGCTTTAGTCAAAAAGCGTGATCACCAAGCTGGATAGACTACCTGATAATGACAAGTTTCATGTTACTGTTTGCTCAGCCACACTATGTGCTTCGAAATTTATGTGTATAGCTTCAGTTAAAGTTATCATGAGTGAGCTATGAATTGTGCAGTTCAAGTTATTCAATGTTTACTCAAATTAAAGGAAGGACTTCATCTAACAACTAAAATACTCTTCTAAACTGGTCAAAAGAAACAAAACACACTGGTTCGTAGTTACCAGTCTGAAAAAGTAAGTATACCATAGTTTAACCAGACCACTGAGCTGATTAACAGCTCTCCTAGGGCTGGCCCGAAGGATCAGACTTAATTTACGTGGCTAAGAACCAACTGGTTACCTAGCAACGGGACCTACAGCTTATTGTGGAATCCGAACCACATTATAAAGGAGAAATGAATTTCTATCACCAGAAATAAATCCCTCTTGTTCTTCATTGGCCGGTCGGAGATTCGAACTCGCGGCCAGCAGAGTGCTAGCTGAGAACGGAACCCACTCTCCCAACGAGGAACGTCACCAGTCTGATAAATTGCATATCCTGACTATAGTTAAACGGGTATCGAAAACTACAAGCGTCTTCGTGATAATGAACACAATACTACTGATTCGGAGTCAAGAAAGATCAATCGGCTGTTTAAAAAGTACTTAATATTATAGTGAACTGCTTTGCTGTACCTGCTGGCCCATGCACTGTAGCGCTCCATTTGAAATACACAGTACTGAGTATAGATTTATGCTATGTATGTATGTATGTATGTATATATTTCATAAATGAATTTTCCTCTAAAAGAGGTGGAATCAGCCTTTAAATGTTGAATAAAGACTGAATTTCTTTGAAAAATAATTCACAACAACAACATTTTAAAAGTAAATATCAAGTACATACACATATATATGTATGTATGTATGTATGTATGTATATATATATACATGTATGTATAATATATATATATATATATATATATATATATATATATATATATTAGATATGTGTGTATGTGTGTATATTTTTATATTTGCTTTTTGAAATGTTGCTGTTGGGAATTATTTTTCACAGAAATTCAGCCTTATTCAATATTTAAAGTCTGATATATATATATATATATATATATGTGTGTGTATACTTTATATTTACTTTATATATATATATTTAAAGTCTATATATATATATATATATATATATATATATATATTTATATACTATATATATATATATATAAGTTTGTTAGTTTGTATTGTTTGCATCAGTGCAAAAATTCTAAATATAAACTGCTTTACCCTCTGGCATTTAAATACAGGGAAAGCAACCTTGAATTATTATATGTCACGCCTTGCTACCACCCAGTGCTGCTTTTAACTTAATTTCATGTTAAGAACAATTTACCAACACATAACGATTTAAGCTAATAAGATACGGTGACAGGTCGTCTTCTAAGCTTGCATTCCACTTGTTCTTCAATATCAAACACAACGGCACATCTTGGGAGAAGAACATGAGTACAAGAAATTACTACCCAGTTTTACAGTTTTGTATAAGAACGGTACGTAAATGTTGGGTTTTATTTGGGATTTCTAAAAATAGGAAGAAAGTATATATATATATATATATATATATATATATATATATTATATATATATATATATATATATATATATACATTATCAGCATACCCCTTTTTCCCATTTCGAGGTGGGGGTGCCACAATGGTACAGCCTATTCCAGTTGATTTTCATATATATATATATATATATATATATATATATATATATATATATATATATATATATATATAATATTAAATACATATATATGTAGTATATATACTGTAAACATATATATATGCATATATAATCACATGGAGATTTGTTTTATGATTTCATACAGAATCCACGAATCGTGATTTCCAAAGCTGCCAACTCTTTGATAAAAGTTTAAGTCCATTAAGCCACAACATTTTATGAGCTTTTTCTTTCCCGATAGGAAAAAGTCAAACTATCATAATGGCTGTAAATGCAGATAAAGCAATTTTTAACCGCTGAGAAAACAGCCCCTCTTTGTCTTTATTCATAATGCACATTTTCTTTTGCTTCAAGGTAATGATGCCTTCGGACTTTCTCCCCAATATTTTCGCCTAAATGCAAAACTGAGCAAAACAACCAGTGTAATGAACATGCGTTTTGGATATTAAATTTTTTCTTTCCTTTACATGTTTCCATAAAAATAATCTTCATCAAGTGAGAAAAACCGGTAAAACTAACGCTGGGTTTAAAAATTTAAACTTGTTATGACCTGACTGACAATGTGGTAAAACATTTTCGTTTTCCTAATTTACCACAAAATGATGCTACAAAGATAAAGGCGATGGACTTTGTTCCTTTTACCACTGAAATGATCTTAGGAAATATTTATGGATGAAATTTTCATAAGAAAACAGCAATCTTACTTAAACAGTAAATTGTAAAATAAGTAACCAAATTTATTTTTATTTTTTGTGAGATATAGCAAGGGAAGAGCGCATATTTTTACTTATAAGTCAAGTGAAAACTTACATAAATTACATCATATTTTAAAAGAATACTTCTTTCCCAAATGCATGGATACCTTTCATGCACTCCTCTTTTATCAAGATACTTACAGGAAGAAATTTGGCTTTCAAAGACTTATAAAACTGAACACAATAAAACTCCAGCCTGTTGGGCAGCATAAGCCTCGATGCTCAAGGTCAAATTGCCGTTTATATAAGAAGGGGATCAGTCTTTAGTCCGGCGGAAACAATGGTGTAACTTCTTCACTATAAACTTTAAGAAGGTGTGAGACTGAACATAATTTTTTCAGTTATCTAAAAGCGTTCCATTTTATGAAAAAAGATATCTTTATGCAGTAAAAGCTAAAACCAAATAACAACAAAGTAACAGTACACTATCTATAAATATGTAAAAGCATCATATTTATATCTACAGATAGTATTATTCCTCTCTCTCTCTTCTCTCTCTCTCTCTCCTCTCTCTCTCTCTCTCTTCTCTCTATATATATATATATATATATATATATATATATATATAATATATATATATATATATATATATATATATATATATATAATATATATATTACATATTCTACAAGTAATCTCGTCATCTGCTTATCTCTGCCTATTTTCTCTGCCACTACTCCCCATAAAGTGGTACTACCCAACATATGAATTCCAAGAAATACTGGAAAATTTTTGAAGTGAAGACAATAATTAAGTCATTAGTATACCGCCATTAAACATACCTAACAAGCTGCATCCCGAGTACTTAAAATTTCCAGCTTATGAGACTTTACTTTTCTTAAAGCTGCAGAAGAGACGAGAGCAGCACCAACATAAATTTCATTTTTTTTTCCTTAGTTTTCGAGATGAGGCCTGTATTTTTACCATCTCGGTCTCACGCCGATGTGCGCGTTAGGAGAGAGAGAGAGAGAGAGAGAGAGAGAGAGAGAGAGAGAGAGAGAGAGAGAGAGAGAGAGAGAGAGAGTTACCCAAATAGCTTAAGTGGATAGTTGAAAGCATAAGAGGTAAAGAATCATGGAAGAAGAGCTCTGAAAGTACTGCATGATTGGAGGAGCATCAATCTTCATTGGAGGCGCTCCCTCGGCGGAGCCATAAATACAGACATCAAAGAAACAGCCGGCTGACGCCCAGATCAAAAGGTTCCCTGCATCAATATCAATTAATAACTCATTGATATGCAAGAGGGGAGCTCATCATGCCATGAAAACTGACTAAACACGAGACCAATTGAGAAGGACCAGTGTTGATGTTACGCCACTTGGGGTTATCGAGGGACCAAAGTGAAAGTGCATAATGGCACATAAAATCAATGTTTACTCTGCTTTCAGTCCGAACCGCATTCTGAATTCGAATCGTTACACACACACTGCACTGAAACAATATGAGGCGTTTAATCCCGTTTTTATTTTATATTTTATAATTCAGTGAATTACTTTTAAATATACCAGTTGCAGTAAAAAGATAAAAAGAATGTTTTTAACATGAATCTTATACACTATCTGTAATAAAAATTGTATACTTTATATTACAATGTAAAGTACCGGCCTTTCCATCAGCAATATGCAAAACAATGAGAGGAGCTTTACGAACGGTATCTTGACATGTAAGTAATATCAATAAAAAAAAGGGCGCCAAAAAGTCACCGTTAACAGTTGAGAACTACACATATATTGACATTCTGACCAGGAAGAACACAGTATATGATGCAATGTATACATAAACCCGATTTTATAAATAAAAAAAGGGACACTCTGTATTCAAGAGTTACGGTTATATACACAATATTTTATAAAACAACTCTGGAAAATCAGACTTTATAACCAGGAAAGCAAGATTTATCTATTCGAATATTCAACTATCAAACAAACCAATTTCTTTCACATAAAATTTCTAAAAAATACAAAAACTTTTGAGCACAGATAAACATTCTCTCCTGCATGTCCACGCAACGCACGATTAAGAGAGAGAGAGAGAGGAGAGAGAGAGAGAGAGAGAGAGAGAGAGAGAGAGAGAGAGAGAGAGAGAGACCAAAATACAAGCGCACACTTTCATAGCATGACATGCGATTCGGTGCTCAACGCCCATAACCTTTATCAACGCCGGGATACTAAGTGCTCATATCACACCAATGCAAGGCTCCAAATATCGTTTTGGGATCCTCTGGGTCAAACCAGGCATTCTTTTCGGACGAGATAAAAGCCAAAACAGTATTGACGGGAAGACTGATAAAAGGTGGTGCTCCAAAGGGCATTTCACTTGAGAAAGTTCCTCGCAAATTTCAATGCAGTATTGTAGCTGGAATTTATGCTGTATATTAAGTAACACTGATGGGCAACCTACTTTCTTTTTATCTTTCTCTTCTCTTTCACTTTCATAATTGTTACTACTTACAAATCCCCAAAATATCTTTGTTAGACATTCTTAAAAACCCTACAATTTAAATCACTTCCGACAAAATGCAAAACTATCTTTTATGCATTGTAAAAGAATTCCTCAGAGAAAGAGAGAGAGAGAGAGAGAGAGAGAGAGAGAGAGAGAGAGAGAGAGAGAGAGAGAGAGAGAGAGAGAGACTAATGGTAAACCCATTTCCTCAATATATAGCTCGTCAAAGTAGCGTGTCTCCCGGGACGTTGGCGAACTTGGACGTAATTCTCTTCTAGTGCTTATTGTCTCAAAGAGCAAAAATAGCTGTAATTTTAAGTAATATATTGTTTACACCCTAACTAATCACAAGCACAAAGTGAAAGCATGCGTGTAAAACGCACGCTTCAAAATACATCTCGTTTATCAACGTCAGAAATAATAAATGATCCGAGACAGAGAACGAGAGAAAAAGCGAGCATCATAGGTATTGACTGGATTAGAGAGTTTAGGCCAAAGGCAAATCACTGGGACCTACAAGGTCATTCAGCCCTGAAAGGGAAACTGAGAATAAAGGAGGTTTGCAAGGTGTTAGGAGACGGTGGATAGCAAGATAGAAGAAAGATAATATGAATGGAGGTACAGTAAGAGGAATAAAAGGGGTTGCAGCTAGGGGCCAAAGGGACGCTGCAAAAAAACCTTTAGTAATGCCTAAAGTGCACCCCATGAGGTGCATTGGCGGCACTAATCTCCTGCGGAGCATAGGTACTGATGACTGACAAATCAGATGATCCCTTTCAACCATTCGTATCCTACGTTGACAATAAATACTGGTCACCGGTAACAGAAACCACAATTTAAGTTTACCAAGGCGTGTTTGTAAGTTTCCTTGCCTTTGCAAATTAGCCACCTCATGACTGTTTAACACGTTGTCCAGGTCGTAATTAATACTTAAGGTATTGTTAATACCACACTGAACCTCTGTTGAGTTATGATTCTAGCACCTTAGCATTTTGTTACAATGTGCATATGTGGGGATATATAGGTATAATATATATACATATATACATATATATATATATATATATATATATATATATATATCTCATAAAGTTGCTTTCTTCTGGAAGCATTGAAATCTGATAAAAAGAATGCAGAAATAATCCTTATGCGGTGTGACCCGAACGCAAACTGATTAGAAATATTCATATAAATGCTATTGTATATATATGTATATATATATAAAAAATATATTATATATACACACACACACACATATATATATATATATATATATATATATATAATATATATATATATATATATATATATATATATAAATATGTATATATAATTAATTATACTTTTCCTACACCTGTAAGTGACTCTAGAGAGAGGAAAAACACAGCGGTCACTGACCTTGTTCATGTAACTTTGCTCTGCAAGCACTTTTGAGTTCTGGCTTTAACGTAAGGACCTTTCTTTCAACAGTTAAAATTCACCCAATCTATCCAAGACTTTGCGGTTCATACTACATACACACAGGCACACACATATATACATACATATACACATTTATATATATGTATTATATATATATAAATTATGTATATATATATATAATATATATATATAATATATGAGCTTTAAAGTGTGAACTTCAAGGCTTCGAATCATCTCTCAGCTTTCGGACAGGACTCAGATATCATACAGAGAACAGCATATAATTCTAAAACAAGGATGATTTATGGCCACACCCATGACAGATTAGACGTTTCCTTCATGTTTTATCTTTTTTTCATTTCTCACACTAAAGGGAGAGAGAATGGGTTCAGACCGTATGATAAAACAATTTCAATGGACGAGTCTATTTACGAGACAAAAACATAAACCTTAGTGTGCAATACACTAAATAACACTAAAAAGCAAGGGCTGGCGCAGTATTTTCAGAAACATAAAAATAAAAATTTGGTGGGACACCACTTTAAAAATATAACATGAGTTAATGCCTGACGGGGTGATTCTGTCTATCACGAAACAATGTCAGAATAGGTTATGCCAATGATAAGGCCAGCAATCTAAACAGTTCCTGAATACACGCTTTAAATTACCGAGAAAACATAGGCTAATTATAATCTTTTATGAAAGTCTGACGCTTAGGTTCATGGCCAAGCTTTACCAAACCAAATTACTTGCAACCATTCAACTTCTTTATATACGAGATTAGAAACTGCTTTGCACATTCCAACGCACGGTTATCCGCCGCTGGATTTATTTTCGTTCCGAGCCAATCATTTTAATGTTTTCTCCAGAAATCCATTTGGCAAATGAGTTGCAAATTAAGGATCCTTCAATAACAACGTTACTCTGCGGGGATGCAGACTGAATAAATAATGAATGAATGGTCGGCTCGCTCTCTTCTTCTCGGCTGCATTCTTGCACACAGCACAAGCCTCGACTTTTGCATCAGTCCTCGAGAATATTTCTAATACTCATTAATGCTGAACCACAGACTTTCACAGCAATGTTTACAAAATGGCAAGTGCACAGCCTCGAAATATATCACTAATTCCCACTATTCTGGATAACATTAGAATTCAGACGAACAGGTGTTACGAGACGAGAAACCAATCAAAATAAAACGACAAATAATAATCATTCAAAGTAATTTACTCATTTCATATTTATATATAATGACGTTGATGAAAGTTGATGAAAGTCAAATACACCTAACAGCAAAATGAAGAAAGCATGTCATAATTTTTTTAAAATATAATACCATTTAAAACAAAAATTAAAAAATGAACATGACAAATAAAATAGAATGCAAAGAGAACTTTGCATCAGGGAATGAGAGAGAGAGAGCTAGAGAGAGAAGTAATCTTCATCGGGGCCATATACTCTATAAGAGGAGTTGGTACACCGTCGAGCGATTACTATCAGTTTCACCAGCTAGGGACGCCCACTTTCACCTGTCACGACTCTTATTACGAGTATGATATCTCAAATAATGCAAATATGAGCAGTCATCCTTATCCCTCCGGAGATCACATGCAATCAGTTATTGCCATTTTTCACTGCTGACAATAAAATCGGCGAAACAGGATCCAAATACTAAAGAAATCAACATGACAATGCAGGAAAACCTTCCCAGATCCACGCACATGTACAGTCCCACACACACACAGACACTCTACTCACACACACACACAACACACCAGTGAGGTTAATGCCATCTGGGTCTGGGATCTAGTAGTTTATGCAATGTGAGTTAAGATGAAAAAATCTCTACATGCTTCTCTCGCTGCTGATCTTATTCTAGTTGCAGAATCAACTCAGATTTGTTGAAGGGAACACATGTACTAAACAGTACTTTGTTTTGTTTTCACCTCAAAACTGTTGGAAACCTGTTATCATATTACAAAAGTCTGCTGTGCGAAGTATCACTAGATCATACACACAATAGCTAAAACAAGAAATAAGAAAAAAAAAAACAAAGAGAAATTCGAGTTGGACAAGAACTACTCTATCCAAAAGCAGTCTTTACATAAAATCAAGGAAATGTTTGGGTGTGGGACGCTACAAAATTATCAGGCAGCTGCTGAAATCAAGATCAGAAATTTCATCAATAAATGAAAGGTTGGATTCTTATAAACTTTCATGTTTGAAGAAGCAGGACAATTATTCCCTCGTGGGTTCAACTGCTCAATTTTGTTCTTTTATTTCCTATTTTCTTCGGTCCTGGGCTAGATAAGGACATTTGATTGTCTGTGTCCTTTGCATCTGCGGTCAAAATCTTTGAGTGGAACAAGATTGAGTCAGCAATACAGAAATACCCGTTAAAACGTCTCCATGTATAAATACTCGTGTTTGTGGCTGTAACCTCCCTCATAGCCATCCCCAATTCAATATTTAGGTAACAAATCTGGTGTAATGTTCCATGAAAACAAGCCACCTTATCTGACAAGAAATAGGCCCGTTTAGTTTGCTCTTAAATGCTGGCGATATATTTCCACCGAGGCAATGCTGGGGATATCTGAAACGGCCATGGCATTCTCTTACCACACTGAAAACACTTAACAAAAAAGTGACCATATCATTCGGAATGCCACAGGCGAATGAGTAGAGAAAATAGTACAAACGGGAGTTTTTTCAAGAAACAACAAATGCACGAGAAAAGGTCTCAAAAAAAATAAATAAAATAAAACACTCGAATAAAACAAAGGTCATACACCTTCACTACTGATGCAGCCTTACACACAGAAATCCAGACAGGAGAAACTAAGGACGTAAAAGCAAATTACAAAACACAAGCCACTTTTTCCGTCACTGTGCCTACAAACATTTCAGCAGTAACGGGAAGTAGTGAGCGTCTCATTCAAGAGACTTTATTTATTTCGCCCTCCAAGGAGGAATGTATGAGCATTCCGCGATGTCGTCGAAGCCACGCTTTTAAACACAACTAATTTTTCCTCGAAATCCTTGGCAAACAGGAGCCGAGAAAACGTTTACTCTGGCAACAAAATAAACGTGCATTTCTTTCCTTCCTTAGATCCCACAAGGAAAAGTATTTTTAAAAGACTTTGAAAGAACTGTTGGTCGATACATTAATAACTCACGTCAGGTTCAGATCCCACAAGAAGGAATAAAAGGTAGGGAAGAAAAAACAAGGAAAGACAGATGTATTTACAGTTACGAGAAGTTAGTAAACACCAAAACCTAAATTACTATCAATGTCTCAGAACGGAGCGAGTGGTCCTACCATTCTTCTCAGTTCTATTCTATTTCATTTTATTTACATTCTCAACTTTTTAATGGTCTTGCCACCCATCTTCGTTCTATTCTGTTTTAAAATAATTACATCTTTAACTTTTTAATATCTCTAATTCTCTGTTTTTTTCATCTCTTGCACGATCTTAGGAATTTAAAAAGGTCAAACAGCTGTGAGCAAAAATGATGTGTTCAAACGGAATGTGATAAAACAATTAGCGCCTAATAGCAAGGAAAAGTTTTATACCTTCATCATAACCTCTTACATAGAATCCCCTGGTGAAATTACGTTCCTATATACATCCCAGAAAATCTTCCATGAAGCTGAAATGGCGAATCAGGGAGCAACAATTTATGGAAGCAATAAAGTCTAGGTTTCAATTCTTGTACGTGTCATGTCTACTAATACCTTCACCGGTTAAACAGACTACTCTCATGCGCTCTGCACAATTTCCTTCAGGTAAAACTAATATCAACGAACTGACCAAAGCAACCCTCGAAAAGAGATGCAATTACATGTGCATGCTGAACGGTTAAGCGAGCCATTAATTCCCATGACATTCACCTCGGGGGAAGTAGGCGTGTTGGTCAGGAGAAAAACACACACACACACGACCGGAGTGGCACCGCGCCTGAACACCCTACGAGAAAAAGTACTGCATAAAGCGTTCTGACATCTTACAACGACCTGGAACTACAATCAGAAAGACCAAAGAGACTGCAGGACACGTCGAGGAAGACGCCATAGTACAAGGAAACCGAGCTTAAGGATGAGTCAGACGCACTCAATTGTCGATTTTTCGACTGTGCCTTTCAGAGATAAAAGATTACTTTGTGAATTCAAGGTTTGAGGAGAATATATGAAAACAAACAAATTTCAACTTAAGGATAGTAATTAACCCTTTCACTGTGATGAACGACTATAGTCGGGCTAGGGTTTGTTATCACTTCATTGCAAAGAATGACTTTACCCCTCACCATTTAAAGTCTACATATATAATTGTATATATAAACATTATATATATATATATATATATATATATATATATGCTCATATATATTATATATATATATACACAGTATATATATATATATATATACATACAACTACATACATATACATATACATTTGATACATTACATATACAGTATATGTGGGTATATATATATATATATATATATATATATATATATATACATACATATATATATATATATATATATATATATATATATATATATACTATATATATATATATATATCATACATTATACAACTGCCGGTTCTTCATTGGCGGGTGGTAGAAGCTCTCCTTAGCATGCTGTTAGCCCAGTGATTCGACTCTCCGACCGGCTAATGAAAAATTGAAGGCTATTTCTGTGATAGTAAGTATTACTCGTCATCCAATAGTTCAGATTCTATATAGCTGTAGGTCCCGTTGCTAGGTAACAGTTGGTTCTTAGTCACGTAAAATAAATCTGATCCTTCGGGCAGCCCTAGGAGAGCTGTTAATCAGCTCGGTGGTCTAGTTAAACAAGAGTATATAACTTTTCTACCGTCCATCCAGCATTTTCTGGAGTCTGTATGTCAGCTCTCCCAAACAGCTTTAGATTTACACACACACACACACACACACACACACACACATATATATATATATATGTATATATATATATATATATATATATATATATATATATATAACTCTATATAATGTATCTTATCTTGAGAGAGAGAGAGAGAGAGAGAGAGAGAGAGAGAGAGAGAGAGAGAGAGAGAGAGAGGCATGTTCTGGCGTGTCAGAGAAGCAGACATTACATTTTCAGCCTCATCTTGATCAGTCAGCATCTCTCAAACTAGCAGCCTTCACCTTTTGCAGTTTGGCGTTCTGATAAACAAATTTGTCTTTGTATAACGCTTACATACACTTTTTTCTGTTAAATTTTCGAAATATGATTCACCGTATTAAAGATTTGTTAAGTATACACTTCTTAACGTTCTTCCATATTAATTTTAATGAAAAATAGATTAGCACTAACAATTCCCACACTTTAGCAACCACCACCCTAAAAAGAGAGTACAACACGAATTTTAGTGTTTTTCCTTTAAATAATGAAAATACGAGTAAAAGAAGCTTATTCATAACATTACCAAGCTGTCAGTGCTCAACCATGTAAACAACCTGGGAGAGAAAACTCTACTCTCCTTTATTAAATTACTACAAATTATTTAAGTTCCCTTTTATCACAGTGTGGAAACCGAACAGAACTGAATTATTGATTAAGTCATAAGAAACACTCCTATAATAATATTTTCAATTTCACACCAAGAAATGCCCACCAACTCTCAAACAGACCTGAGCTGAAAAACGTTAAGGATATTTGATTATTTAAGAAGAGTACGGGATTGCCGAAAAAGAAAAACACTTACAACATTTTCTGCTGAAACTGCCATGACTTTACAGGAATTCCATGAAGTAGCTCGCTCGACACCAGAAAAAATAGAATGGAAAAGAATGAACAGTTCTCTCTCTCTAATGTAAACAATAGGTTTACAAAAGAAGCTGAATCTTGAGTGTTGAGCGACTGGTCAGAAACGCCTAAAAGACTTTCTCATCGACACAATAGAAAATCCTGATGCTTCGAAATACAAACATGGCCGGGTTTGGGAAGCTCAGGTCGAAGTAAACATGGGCCGTTTATAGCATGTTTTCAAGACATGCAAATGACTCATCTCGGGGGATGAAAAGGTGAGAAAGGAACCAAGGCTCAGAAACTGATTGATGTTGTTGACAGGTCTATTAAATTGGCACAGAAAAAGCTTTTGCGTTTAAATAATAGTACCCTTCAAGGTATTACGGAAAACAGTAAATTTACTGAGCCTAAAAATACAGAGAAAGACACAGTCATAACTATAAGGCGCATACTTTTAAAATACTCTTTAAATGCACAATCAATCCCAAAATTGAGAAAAATAAAAGATTAAAAATGGGAAGTTTTCCCAATCAAACTACATGCCACCTTCTCTAGAAAGAGTCCAGTCGACAAAATTAAGAAACATTATCGTCATCAGAACCAATACCAACAGCAGTACATGAAGAACAAAATTAATCTCAGAGGAGTCGAATGCTCCCAACACTTAATGTAGTGTGACTCACGTATTGACTGCACAATTAAACTACTTGAAGAGCAAAAGCTGTCCATCAATCAGGCGTGACTATCTGTCCAAAACTATGGTACATATCAGAATTACAATGTCAGCAAGCCATAATTTTCTAACTTCTATTTCATCACCCCTAGTACCATAAATCCCCCAAATTAACAGACTCTCTATAAAACATTCGAGAATAACGTGAGTAATTATGATAACTTCACACATTTATCAATATTATCCTTCGCACTTCCATTAGGATAGCAAAATAAAAGGAAAGACCTTTTTCTTAATAATGATATAAAGTATACTATAGTATCTCAGTATACCAGAGCTCAAATCAAGAATAGTATAAAAAAAATCGAAAAGAATCCATTCACTGATTCTTTGCAAGACTGGAGAGAGGAATTTATTTTGATTTATTTGTTTGTGTGTCTGGATTCTTGTCCCCAGTCAT
This sequence comes from Macrobrachium rosenbergii, assembly GCF_040412425.1. Classification (NCBI taxonomy): domain Eukaryota; kingdom Metazoa; phylum Arthropoda; class Malacostraca; order Decapoda; family Palaemonidae; genus Macrobrachium; species Macrobrachium rosenbergii. The sequence goes on from NC_089791.1 coordinate 14,774,934, forward strand.
GATTCTACTGAGCTTACAGTTTCGATAACTTTTTCCTTAGATATCATTTAAGTTATTCAAGGACAAAATCCGAAGAAAATTAAACAATACAACTAAATGTAACAATATTACACAAATATGGCTAATATTATCAATAATGTTAATACAGGATCAAAATCAAACAAAAAATATTTCTAATAGTTAGGAAATATTTTGCTTCGCGTAACGCCGTTTGCCTCTTCCATTACTATAAAAGGAAACACAAGATTACCTCATAAAAGTCAAGAGGAACTTACATTCAGCAACAATGTATTACAACGGGTAAATATACTCCAGTAGGGCAGACTAAACAACTCATTTGGCATGCAAAGTCATCATAAGTATAAAAATGATAATTTTTTGAATTCTTGAAAAGCAACATAAGCATCATGAATGGTGGCGCTGACGTGAGATTCAACAAATATCTCTTCAGCCTTCACTGTTTGCCAGCAACTTATAAGTCTACTTACCAGGTGTCAAAGGGTTTGTTTTACAGCAGAAATATTGAAGAAGATATCTATTTGGTTATTTAAATTATGTTCAAATGGCAAGAATATATTTTAAGTCGCAATTATTACTGCATCTAGTTTATCACTCCAGAGAGCTGTCTGACTGCGAGATATTTTAATACACGTAGAAATTGTCACTGACGTTACACATTCCATTCTAGAACTGTAAAGCAGGTACACTTATAATACCCTAAATCCATTTTCTTTGTTTTAATTCTGATCATGAAATAGAAAACTATTCTTCAAGAAATATTGTATCTTAAAATATACATAATCGCAAAGTCTTTCTGAAGAAAAAAATAACGTTAGCAGTCCTTCCACTGCACGCCAAGTAAATGCTTTGTACACCTTAAATTCTTGACGTGGCAGAACATTAAAATAATTATTACCTCCAGCAACGAAGTCGTGAATGTTAAATTTGGTTTTCTGCCTCTCTACCTCACCTGTCTCAAAGAGTTACTGATGGTTTCAGTGACATTCTGTCAAAGAGTGGGTTACGGGAGAAGGAAGACCTGATTAAATTGTCAGATCCAAAATCCGACGCACACCCAGTGATTTTGTTATTTGGAGCTGGCGAAATTAGGAGCGTCGTACACCCAGTGCTTTCAAGAATCTCCAATGACATTTTCTGCAGATGCTTACTTTCAGCATAAAAAATGACTATGATGAATAATTAGGAACAACCAAACAAGCGCTATAGTCAACATTTTTGTTCCATAAGGACGTTTCGGCTTCAAAACATTAAGCCATACGAGACCTAAAATGGTAAGGCAGTTTATAAAAAACAAATTTTTTATTCTCGAGTTCACTCTTCCTTTGATTTCTACTTAATAGTATAGATTTTATATTTTGGTGTTTTGCCTCCATTTTAGGTCGAAAATGGCTTAATGTGTTGAAGCCGAAACGTCCCTATAGAATAAAAATGTTGACTACAGCTCTTTTGGCTGTTCCTGATGAAGATCATATTCTCTAGGAATCAATCTCTAGCAACTATCGTGAATAATTTCATAAGCAGTGTAAAATTATGTCTAAGTTCAGTTCTGTAAAATCATTAGCACTTCTTTCTTTCATATTCAAAAGTTCTTCTTCCTTTACAGGTACGTGAACTGGGCCCGATTCTTCGTTGCCATAAGGGTAAGTCCCGCAACTTATTTTTTAAAATGTAGAGTACCACGAGCGAATGGATACTGTCTTTCTGCATTTGTAAAAGAAAAATGTGTAAAACATTTAATGACACTTCTCGTAGCGCCTCACCAACCAACAGATGTCCATTACCGTTTTAACGATCGTGTAAAACGCAAAAATGACTTGCCTTGCATGAAAATATATTATGTCTTACAAGACGAGCAGTATAACTTCCTTTTATGTCGATAAAAATTAATACTATAGACACGTTATTCACCTTCTTTATTCGCACAATTCAGATAAATTACAGAATGAATACTATACACTCACGATTCATACATTATATATACAAGCACAAGCACACAGTCTGAAAATAAGATAGACACCGTTCACGTAGATTAGACATTGCTCACAGCAAACACATCTGCCAAAAGGGGGATTGTGCTCATCGCATCAACAAGATTAGGTGCACTGCGAACGACACCAAGCAATACTAAATCACAACTGCTTGTCAAGAAACTAGGGGACACGGAAAAGAAGAACAAATAGAACAGACAGAATAACACAAACCAGATAGTGTCGGTTACTCTGGGACTTAAATAAAAATAGCCACGAGTAAAGAAAAATACTTTCCCAAATAAAAATAGTCACGAGTACAGAAAAATACTTTCCCCAACACCCTACGTTCGCCACGCCTATTCTGCCATATAAACGCCTCTCTAAATCTCACATAAAGACGCATTAAAACGCAGTTGTAAGCTGTTTCGCATTAAACACACTAAGGAGAGAAAAATAAAACCTTAGCAGACGCCATAAAGGGGTACTATTAAAAACGAAAATAATAATAGACCTGATCTAAACCATAAAATAAAAGTTTCTGGTAAGACGGATTTAAAGGTTATTGAAGACAAATATATAATTATACTTAAGAAAAAACTTATAAGCGTACAGATATGATCCAGTGGCCCCTAAAATAAAACTCCGAAGGGAAGGAATTCGTAATTCCGACCTGAGAGGAGATGTTGGGATATGTGGACAACTCCGCATAACATGGGTGTTATTTTTCTTCCCATGTAGCTAAAAACATATGCCCCCTTTTTTTTTGGCTGAAAATAACATTAGAGAGCCTATACAATCAAGAGAGAGAGAGAGAGAAAGAGAGAGATAGAGAGAGAGAGAGAGTCATCCCTAAATAAATCTGAGCAGAACAAATCTCTAGGCTTAAGACATCTGGCCCTAATAATAATCTTAGAGTGTAACAACATTCTCACAAAAAAAGCATCAATTTCTCCATAAACAGCGATAACGATTTCCGACCTTGACAGCTGTTCTGATAGGAGAAGCTTCATGGGTATTTTAAGTCGTTTGGGTATGGTTTGAAAGGGGATCCCGGCAAACATAAGACCAGCTAATTGTCATATTAAAGGTAGAACCACCGTATGTTTTCTGTATGACGACACGCAAAAATCTGGTTTTTCTATAAAGGGATATAAATCTGTTTTGGGTACAGTTTGGGTGTAAGGTTAGGGGATTTAATTTCTTGGGACCAATAGGGACATTTTTAGATAGGATATTTCATTTCTAATAATGAATCGATTCTGGAGACATGACAAAATAATCACTTTACTTCGCTTCTTCATTAACCAGTGTTTGTTGCACACATCCTGCAATTCTTTAAATAAATGATGTAGCCAAGTTTTGTGTCCAGATTGGAGACACACTATTAAGAAGAACATAATTATATTCCTATGGGTAATTTTTAGAACCAAAAACATTGCTTTCATTTTTTTCTTCAGGAAACCCATTTTCTTGTGAAGACAAAGTAACTTTTTCTTCCATAATGACATTGATTCCATGTGCATCGATATTTTATGTTTTCAGTGTAAAGAACAGTCTCAGTAAAATCAATATGAATATATTTCCACACAGAAAAGTAGGCTATATGTCATATGCTTTCTTCAATTTTCACATTTACCCAGTTCAACCATATCTATATCTGTTCATCTATCCACCTTATATATATAGTATATATATGTATGTCTATATATGTATATATGAATATATATATGTATATATATATTTATATATACATATTTATATATGTATTATATACTATATACACATACTATAAATAATCTCTATATATACTGCCATATATATATATATATATATATATATATATATATATATATATATATATATATATATATAGAGAGAGAGAGAGATGAATGTTGATGATATACGCTCGTTACATACTTAGTTTACTTTAGTCATTAAAAACCAAATAATGAAAACTTACTCGCACACTATTCTACGCAAACCCAAAATAAACGATCAATATTTTGCAACTTCACGGCAAGAACTGCACCGTCCACCGCCCAGATAAAGACATCACAGCAATCTGCTTTACATTTAAGAATGAAGTTTCCCCAGGGCATAACCAGGAAGCTAAACCATCAGAAGGCCGCGTGTTTGCAATCAAAACAAAACCTAATCTTTGGGAGGGGGTGAAGCAAAGACGGTGGCCATGTCATGGGGAGGGGAGGTGGGGGGTCAAAATTGCCCTAAACAAACCCTTTTGTGCTTGCGTTGAACAAACAACGGCATCAGCTCACAACACAAAACAAACACTCTCAAACAACATGGCACCTACTAATGAATTCCTCGGCAGAAAGAAAATAAACCAGAAATCCGAAATATCCTTAAGAAAAAGTTATTTACAGCCACCAGCCATCACTTTCACAGGTCGCCGTTCTCACCCTCGTGAGCCTTGAGTGTCATTATCATCAAACCCTAGACTATGGTGGGGTATGAACCATATACTTTAACGAAAAACGAAAAACTGTTTTTTGTGCTTTGTAATAAAAAAACTAAAAGGTTTCCAATAATGAGAACCACCAAGTTTCTTTTGCGTCTGACGGATTCTACTTCCGATAACGAAAGTTTTCATTTGTTTAAACTTTAACTTTGACTACAGTTGCTAAGTGAACTTCTTTTATCTAAGCATCGTTTACCAGTTCGTGCTTAACCTCAATGATATTCAATACATTTACCTGTAAGAAAAAAATGGATGCAAAACAAAACTTGCAAATATACACTGATTGAAGCACGAGTATAAACCATTATTCTTGCTCTTTCATATAAAAGGCCGCCAATCTACGAAGTGAGTGCAGTGTAGCACGCAAAGTGAGTTATTGTAGAAAAAAGGAAAAACCCTGGAGATGTCTCAACTTTAGAACCCTGTGCTCTACGCTCAATGTACTCCTACTACTTTGTAAACTTCAAATAAATATATCCACATATTGCAGTATCCAGATATTGCATGCACCCGGGATTACGAACGTATGTATTCTACTACGTGGTGAAGTAAAATTAAGGATGACAAAATGTGGATGTAATACATAACAGCTCCTGGGCACATCAGGTTCATGAGTGGAGTTTTCATGCTAAATATGAAGTGTCTATCTTGCATAATTTAAAATCTGTGAAGAAAACTTAAATTCCTACATGACCCTTGATCTCTTCTCTATGTATGACCTTGACCTCTCAATGCATATGGCCATCATTAGTGGAGTACGCTGTTTAGTCTCAACTGGCTTACATCAAAAGTTATGGTCAGGGTTAAATTCCTATTTAACCTTAGACCTTTAAGTAAAACTTTGACCTTTGGATTATTCACATAAAATGATGAAGCCCCATCACCAATTTAGGTTTTAAAAGGTCTGACGTTTGTATCCTTAAGGTTATCAAAATTACAGTTTTAAAATAAAGAAAATTTAACCTTAGTGAAAGGACGGAAATAATGGGAGGGCAGACATACCAACAAACAAACCAGTCATTTTCAATAAGACCCGAAACGGTAAAAAGTGGACTTAAAAAGGGCGAACTATTCAGTAGCACCAAAAGACAGAAAAAACTTAATATTGAGACTAATAAGTGGACTGAGAGTGTTGCCTCATGCAACAGTTAATATGACATAATAAACTTAAACATAATTGTTCTTTACAATGTCAAGAACGGCAGCGTCTACTCATTTTCGGCCAGAGATGTTAAGTAATCCCATGCAGACACTCAGATTCATAAATCAAGCCCAAAATTACAATAAAATTAAAAAAAACTTGGCTTCGACCACTGGTCTATTGTGATGTGATACACGACATCAACCCGAGCATGATCTGTTCCCCCGAATTAATAATCAATTACCGCTGACGATAATGATGATGAATGAACGATAAAAGAATGCTACGCCCCGAGAATCAGACAGGGGAGAGAAAAGTAACGGCCATGAATTGACGATAACAAAATCCATTAGAGAGACTTTACGAGCCTCTCCGTTGTGAGGAGTTACGCAGCTCATAAAAAAGTGGGAAAAGACGTGCATGCATATGGCGAGGGGCTCCCTTTTATTGTAGCGTGTTTAACGACCAATTAAAAATAACGGGTATTTTCTGTGTAAGCAGCCAATGTATGAATGATTGACGGGGCCGATGCGAGGGGAGTGCTTCTTGTTAGCTGACGAGATGGATGTGAGGTGTGAAGTGAAAACAGCGCTGGCCACTCACAGGGGCTCGCGCTGCCCGTAGCCAAACGACGTCATCGCCTTCCTGCAGGAATGGGATGCATTTCTTGCCACGTAGGGTTACGTGAGTCGTCAGACAACTCCAAGAAAAAGAATTAAGTCAACAGATAAACGTTCAAGTGAAAATAAGCACGGATAACTGGCTGCAAACACCAACCTAATTCATTAAACATTAAGTACTCGATTAGCTACGCGTCTGAAACAGGCAAGTGGTTGACGCATTCAGCTGCTGCAATCAATGCGAAGTTTTTGCCTTCAACTTAAAACAAAATAGCTATAAAAAGCAAAGAAAACTGAATAAACATTTGCATGGTATGCAAACCGATAAATACCAAGCATGCCACATTCTCCTCTTACAATTAGATCATATCCTGAAGCAAGTGGTAATTATTAAAAGGCAGGAGTACGCTCTACTGGAAAAAAAAAGCATACATATGTAAGACTCATAAATCTTACATTTCAAACCAAGAACCATTCCCGCCTGTAAGGGGATGGCCTCTTGGGACCCCACTTGAAGGCGACATTATTCAGTTATTCTATCCAGTTGCTAATTTATTCTTCAACTTAATAACTGTCGGGCCACAATTTGATTCTCGTATATTCTTAATTAAACTCACCTACAATCACTTCCAGACACAACTATTTCTAACTTTCATATCACGAAATTGCCTGAAATTTTTTCAGTTATTTTTTTTTTCGCTTGTTGTTTTATGCCTTATGAATGATGAGGAGCACAACAATCACAATAAACCTAGTATCTGGTTGTTTCCAAACGACATCGATGACCATAATGAATGTTATAAGAGATAAGACATCATAAACCTGTTTAACAAGAATCCTAATCTCACGTTCCCTCCCAGTGCCCTTATAAGAACTCACGGCAGCTAAAACGTAAAATTAATTACTGACCCTGCTCTTTTGACAATCAAGAATTTTCGTATTAACAGTGAAGCCAAGTATATCGCATACAATTACATATAATTTCTTTTACAAACTTATGTATCTGCACACGGAAAACACACAACAAATGCTTAGACAAAAGAGACTTACATCAAAAAGAAACCAATACAGTGACTTAGGCAGACACCTTGCATTACTTCTTTAGTGAGGCAGTCACCTCAAATCTTTGAAATGTTTGTGAAAGGTTGGATGTGTCAATAAAGGAAAAGGGAGTAAGGTTAAAGGTCAAAATGGGCGGATAAAAAAGTAAAGATGAAATCTCAATTGGGCATAAGGGAGCGGCCTTCGCAAATTTTCTTATGCAAATACATCGTGAAGATATTTCTTGTTAATTCTCTTCTAAATAATTATGATGATGTACAAACGGTCCCCCAATGCTCTCATTACTCCAAGCCTGACTCTGAATAATATCGTGTTTAAATATGCCAGTATCTGAGATCGAAGCAAATACTACATTTTACCTACTAGGAAAAAGTCAATAAATGGGGAAATCGAAACAAATACTGCATTTTACCTACAAGAAAAATGTCAATAAATGAGGAAATAAATGGAACAATACTGCATTTTACCTACAAGAAAAATGTCAATAAATGAGGAAACCGGAACAATACTGCATTTTACCTACAAGAAAAATGTCAATAAATGAGGAAACCGGAACAAATACTGCATTTTACCTACAAGAAAAATGTCAATAAATGAGGAAACCGGAACAATACTGCATTTTACCTACAAGAAAAATGTCAATAAATGAGGAAACCGGAACAATACTGCATTTTACCTACAAGAAAAATGTCAATAAATGAGGAAACAGGAACAAATACTGCATTTTACCTACAAGAAAAATGTCAATAAATGAGGAAACCGGAACAATACTGCATTTTACCTACAAGAAAAATGTCAATAAATAAATGAGTATTTTACCTACAAGAAAATGTCAATAAATGGGAACCGAAAAAATACTGCATTTTACCTACAAGAAAAATGTCAATAAATGAGGAAACTGAACAAATACTGCATTTTACCTACAAGAAAAATGTCAATAAATGAGGAAACCGGAACAATACTGCATTTTACCTACAAGAAAAATGTCAATAAATGAGGAAACCGGAAATGAGTATTTTAACAAGAAAAATGTCAATAAACAAATACTGCATTTTACCTACAAGAAAAATGTCAATAAATGAGGAAAGGAACAATACTGCATTTTACCTACAAGAAAATGTCAATAAATGAGGAAACCGGAACAATACTGCATTTTACCTACAAGAAAAATGTCAATAAAAAATGTCAATAAATGAGTATTTTACCTACAAGAAAAACAATAAATGAAACCGGAACAATACTGCATTTTACCTACAAGAAAAATGTCAATAAATGAGGAAACCGGAACAATACTGCATTTTACCTACAAGAAAAATGTCAATAAATGGGGAAACCGGAACAAATACTGCATTTTACCTACAAGAAAAATGTCAATAAATGAGGAAACCGGAAATACTGCATTTTACCTACAAGAAAAATGTCAATAAATGAGGAAACCGGAACAATACTGCATTTTACCTACAAGAAAAATGTCAATAAATGAGGAAACGGAACAATACTGCATTTTACCTACAAGAAAAATGTCAATAAATGAGGAAACAGGAACAATACTGCATTTTACCTACAAGAAAATGTCAATAAATGAGGAAACCGGAACAAATACTGCATTTTACCTACAAGAAAAATGTCAATAAATGGGGAAACCGGAACAAGACTGTATTTTACCTACAAGAAAAATGTCAATAAATGAGGAAACCGGAACAAATACTGCATTTTACCTACAAGAAAAATGTCAATAAATGGGGAAACCGGAACAAGACTGTATTTTACCTACAAGAAAAATGTCAATAAATGGGGAAACCGGAACAATACTGCATTTTACCTGCAAGAAAAATGTCAATAAATGGGGAAACCGGAACAAATACTGCATTTTACCTACAAGAAAAATGTCAATAAATGGGGAAACATGGAACAATACTGCATTTTACCTGCAAGAAAAATGTCAATAAATGGGGAAACCGGAACAAATACTGCATTTTACCTACAAGAAAAATGTCAATAAATGGGGAAACCGGAACAAATACTGCATTTTACCTACAAGAAAAATGTCAATAAATGAGGAAACTGAACAAATACTGCATTTTACCTACAAGAAAATGTCAATAAATGATTTTACCTGCAAGAAAAAATGTCAATAAATGAAACCGGAACAAATACTGCATTTTACCTACAAGAAAAATGTCAATAAATGGGAAACCGGAACAAAACTGCATTTTACCTACATGAACAATTTTAATAAATGGGGAAACCGAAAACTGTATTTTACCTGAAAATGTCAATAAATGAGGAAACCGGAACAATACTGCATTTTACCTACAAGAAAAATGTCAATAAATGAGGAAACCGGAACAAATACTGCATTTTACCTACAAGAAAAATGTCAATAAATGAGGAAACCGGAACAATACTGCATTTTACCTACAAGAAAAATGTCAATAAATGAGGAAACAGGAACAAATACTGCATTTTACCTACAAGAAAAATGTCAATAAATGAGGAAACTACAAGGAACAATACTGCATTTTACCTACAAGAAAAATGTCAATAAATGAGGAAACCGGAACAATACTGCATTTTACCTACAAGAAAAATGTCAATAAATGAAACCGGAACAAATACTGCATTTTACCTACAAGAAAATGTCAATAAATGAGGAAACCGGAACAAGACTGCATTTTACCTACAAGAAAAATGTCAATAAATGAGGAAACAGGAACAAATACTGCATTTTACCTACAAGAAAAATGTCAATAAATGAGGAAACCGGAACAAGACTGCATTTTACCTACAAGAAAAATGTCAATAAATGAGGAAACCGGAACAAATACTGCATTTTACCTACAAGAAAAATGTCAATAAATGAGGAAACCGGAACAAATACTGCATTTTACCTACAAGAAAAATGTCAATAAATGAGGAAACCGGAACAATACTGCATTATACCTACAAGAAAAATGTCAATAAATGAGGAAACCGGAACAATACTGCATTTTACCTACAAGAAAAATGTCAATAAATGGGGAAACCGGAACAATACTGCATTTTACCTTCAAGAAAAATGTCAATAAATTAGGAAACGGAACAAAATACTGCATTTTACCTACAAGAAAAGGTCAGTAAAAGGGGATATAATTCCAATTCATTGTCCCTCTACTGATATTCAATTAGTAAGCATCACAGATGAATTTAATTGAAAATCAATCTTTCAGCGGAAGTCTAACCCATTAGCCTGTCCCAGTAGCTCAAACAACATAGGCTAAAGGGCCAAAAATTACGTCATTTAGGTCTAAGAACAACTTTCATCAGAGATGCCATTATGGTTATGACCTCTGGAGAGGAAAATATATTAAAAAAAACTCAGGAAAGACGATAGTGTCCAAATAGGTGAATTAAACAGAAAAAAACGAACAAAAGAATGGAGCTACGGAACAAGAATGTTTTTGCTTTACCATAACATTTATCCTGTATTAATGGGCATCTTAATTTAACTTCATTAATTACTAAATGCTTTTCGAATTCTCTACAAACCGGAGATGATAATACAGTGGGGATATGACGTGACTCCCTATGTCCTTTAACTAAGTATTGAGCCAACACTGCTACTATAGTCTCTCCAACCGAAATATTTTCGGACTGTCCCACTGCCGGCGTGTAAATCTTTAGTTGTCAAACCAGCATAATTATACCTAGAATTCAAACAGACAACGGGAGAGGCAGTTGTCTCTGCCTCCCGAGACGTCTATCTATTTATTTATTTATTTATTTATTTATTTATTTATTTTGTAAACACTACTGAGGCGGAACTACCTACCGCCTTAATATAGACAACCCGAAAAAAAAATTGTTTGTCTTCATCCCTAGGATGGCGATAGACTGTCCTTTACTGAATGGAAAATTCAAATTCTGTTATCAAGGAAGCAGACAGCCAAAAAAAAAAAAAAAGACAAAGAGGATACGTTGTGGCACCAAGGATCCGAGAGCTGTGGGCGTGGGTCACTAATCAGAATGAACTGCTTGTAAGCCAATCCTAACAGGACATTAAGTACCCCAAATATGAAAGCAATATGACAAACCGGTACGAATAGGATCAGCATGAAAGTCTGATAAGTGTGAGGAAGAGAAGACCTTGCAACATTCGAACGATGTGAAGATCCGAATTTGACAGAGAGGCGGAGTTTGTCAATAGGAGCTGGGACATGGAGCTGCAGAGAAATTGCGCTAAAATGATGTGCAGTGTTTAGACTCTCCCTTTGTTAGTCAGATCTGAGCTATGACCAATATTAAAACAGCTGAAGACTGATAATTGAAAGTCATTTCATATTCCACTCTACCATAAATTTCCTAGATACATTGACTCTTGTTATCAGACTACAGTTATGACTAGTAAATCATTAATTGCTGAAGCAACAACAAGTATTAACTAATAAATCAATGATTTTACGATGCTTCAAGTTTTCTCAAAACTTCAAGAAATTGTGAAGTAACATACAACTATTATTGTGCAACGCCACGTACACCAATATTGATAGATTTTGAACACTCAGCGTGGCAATTTTTTTTCCAAAAATCTGACGTCCAAAACCATGCCCCTTTTCAATTTATTTACCGTGATTAACTAGAGTTCCACGGCTTTCAGGTTTGTTCTCAAAGAATTTACGCTCTTTATTATCAGCAATAAAAACGAAATAATAATGTTTACCATTAAGGTACTCTTAATAAAATAAGCTTGCCTCTTTTAGCCACGCTACTACAGCTCATAACGAATAACCCAATTTTCAAAACATCGGTCGAAGAACAATCCTAAACCATCCATTTAAACATTATTGCTACACCCATGACTCAATGGAAAACAAAGTAAAAAGTAAAACCAGTAATAATGCAAGCATTAGGTAGACATAACAAATCGTTTAACTCATTGGTTTTTACTCTCTCTCTCTCTCTCTCTCTCTCTCTCTCTCTCTCTCTCTCTCTCTCTCTCTCTCCAAACAAAGAGTTCTATAGGAATTTCACTACAGCTTAACTTTGCATCTATCTCAAAACCGGTGAGCAAAATTTCTTGAGATATTGAATTTCACACAAACAATGAACGTATATCCAGTTTCAAAAGATGCATGAATTTATTCTTTAGCTTATTTTCAAATTTTTTTATTCTGGCCTTGGAAACCACACCTACACCTAAAGTGAGTCATCAAAATATTTTTTTTAATCAACCTAGTCCCTAATTTCCATATCTTTGCTTTTCTTGTCGATTTTATGGCAGTCTTTTTTTTTTTTTTTTTTTGGGGAGGGTCGGGGGGTTGAGATCCGGAAACTATAATCTAAATGGTTTCATTAGAAACCGTACAACAGTAAACAGCAGTTTTTCCCAATAGGGGTTATCCCCAGGGAAATGTACATTCAAAAACAATACGGATAAAATGTAAAATGCTGAAGTGCATTTCCCGGTTTCAAAAATAAATATAATTTATAGCAACTTTTGATCATTACCAGGATTATCATTCTTGAATCTCGAATGGTCCTCTAATGTTTCAGAAACGTGCAAAATCTACGGCCATTTCGTGTAATGGAAGTCCAATTGTCGACTGGGATGTCAACTGATTATCAAAGTAATTAATTTGGTTTCTTGTAATTCGTTGTATAAACAGAAAAAAACAAAGGTAAAAAAATTAATGCTGAACGAACAAATAAAATGAATACAACTTTTTCTTTTATCATTCCTCTGTTTGCACCGCAATCCATCCGCAAACTCTATTAACCATTCATAAGAAAAATCAATCACTTTCATCCACCCTCGCAAACTGATCTCTGTAGGTGGAAGTGGTGTATGACTGGGCTCTCGGATTATGTAAGAGATTCTACACTCCTAGAGCGCATACACCATCACCACCACCACCAACTTCACTATCACCACCACTATCATCACCATCACCATCACCATCGCTGATGCCATGAACGGGAGCATTAATATTCATGTCGGCGGGACGCTTGGCTGCCTCTGGAGGCCCCGATGTGTTGGCTTTGCTCTACCGAGATGGATAAAGCAACTGACCGATTATGCGCTTCGACAAGGATCGCGATACTTATCTGTCGCATCAGGTTTCCCAGAGACGTTAGCAGTCTCTGAGTATGTAATAACATTTTTCTTAATCTGACACGCATCTTACTCAAAAATATTAGCAGATATGTGGGAGTTCTTCATGCGGAAATTTGGAAGTGCGTGTATTACTGTAACTGTGGGTAGACTAAAATTAAAAGGCCGTGGTAATAGGCAACTTTATGTCTTCATCCAGTGCATACTCCATAGGGATAGGATTGGGAATGTAAAAAATAAAATAAAATTTAAAAACAAGGAAAAATGCAGACATACGACTTTTAGGAGGACGGAAGCAGTAATAACCCACAGAGCAGAAATGCAAAAAAAAAAAAAAAAAAAAAAAAAACTGCCAAAGTTATCAACAAAGGAAAAGACTCAGCGAATCGTGCAATCCAGATTAGCTTGTCTCCAGACGTTAGAAAAGGTGGTTTACCGGGCGTTACGAGATGGCCCAACGGAACAGTGTGTCGAATACCCTGGGAAGTGGTAAGGGGTAGGTCACTGGTCGAGATAAGTTTCTTGGATACAATTCTATCGTAAAGGGAAAAAAATAAATGCATATCTATCTTGAGAGAAATAATCCCAAAAGTATCCGTAATATGAGAGCAATATTCCAAAAAGCATCCCTTATATGACAGCAAAATGCAATTCGTCCAGAGTCAACGTGGTTGTTCTAGATTAAGCCGGCCTTATGCCAACACGTGTGCTGGCGCAATGGCGGCCCTTAAATGATGTTAAGGTGCTCAGGTAAAATAACCGAGACAAAAAAATTCGATCAGAGGTAGCGTGATGTTTTAATACTTTTCCATCGGTTTAAAATACCCACTAATTGTAACTGCGATATGTGTCCAGAACGGTTCGTAGTAATCTCTCGTTAAATATAATGGAATATGATTAATGCTCGGGTTCCAGGATATATAATTTGGTTTGAACGGCTAAGTCTAATTTTTTAGAAAATGAGGTTCTGTGTTTATGTGGTACGTTTTTCTTTTTTATAATGCCTAAATATGAGAGCAGGATTCTAAAAAGGGAAGGACTAGGCCGACAAGAGGCTTTAATAACTGGGATAAAAAAAAAACGTACTACATAAACATAGAACCTCATTTTCTAAAAAATTAGACTTAGCCGTTCACACCAAATGATATATCCTGGAACCCGAGCATACCTCTGATCGAATGTTTTCCTCTCGGTTATTTTACCCGAACACCTTAGCATCATTTAAGAGCTGCCATTGTGCCAGCACACGTGCTGGCATAAGGCCGGCTTAATCTAGAACAACCACGTTGACTATGGACGAATTGTAATAAATGGACAGTGTCGGGCCTAAGACCTGCCCTTTTGAAAAGAAACTCTGATACGAAAAAAAGACAAACATATATATTGAAGATTGTTCGCCTTCAATACACGCTTCAAGACCACAGCAAGTGCAAGGAAGGGAAAAGCTGAGTCCTAACCGCTTTGTTTTATTTGATGACAAAACCGATTTACCTAACAGCAGAACATCTAGTTAAAATATTTCTATAGCTCACAGACAAAATTGTTTCTGTATCAGGAATGCAGCTTTAATCCCTTACAAAAATCACATTTGGGTCAGGGGAAAAAAATACAGACCTGAAGAAACTTCGCAGCAAAGATACAGAAAAACAACTTTATTTATGTTACTTGCACATATTACACGATAACATATGCATTTATCACATGTGAAATTTCTGCGAATTTTATGAAAAGACGAATTTGAGAAATTTTTTAAAAATATGTTTATTGTATGTTCGTTCTCCAAGCATTTCTTACTCAGCCGCATGTTTGCTTAAGGACGACAACAAATTTAAGCGATTAACTTACAAGCCACCAGGAGTGCATTAAATACGTAGAATGCCCACAAGATCACGTACAGCATGTAATCAGGAAATCCAATGTTTTGACATTCAGGCATGATTAGTATATATATTGCTTTTACACACACACACACACAGAGAGAGAGAGAGAGAGAGATTGTATGTCAACTTTCGATTCTTTACAAAAATTAAATGACTTCATGAAAATTTCTTAATGACGTTTGGAACCGGCACTGAAATATAAAATTTGGGCTAAGCGCCAGGCGCTGCGACCTATGAGGTCATTCAGCCATGGGAATAATGCTGAAACAATTGTTGGGAAAGGGTGGAAAGTAAGACAGAAGAAAGAGAATAAGAATGGATATATAGCAAAAGGAACGAAAGGGGTTTTCAGCTAGGGGCAGACGGGACGCTGCAAAGAACCTTTAGTAATACCTACAGTGCACCGCGTGAGGTACACTGACGGCGCTACTCCCCTATAGGGCTGATGGACGTTTATCACAACGAAAATTAGATGTGAGCAAACGTTTATCTTTCATTCATAACTATTAGGTCTCTCCATGACGAGAACCTATGTAACCGACTGACATACTACAACTATATATGCACAGGCAAGTAGCATTTAATTAAACGCAGGTTACAGACACTCTCAATGGGCTTTTGATTTTCTTCTTGCCTGTGTTCCTCTCTAGAACCGTTGCACCTCTGGTTAAGAGACCAATACAAGGGCAGTTTTAGTCAAATGCATAACATCCGGAACAAAGGGAACAATGACAATGGGCATACACCGTTGATTTGACGAACGACATCCTCCACAAAACATAAGGCACGCTTAAACAAACTTTTTTTGAAATACCCGTCCGCACACCTACTTCCACATTTGGCAATGATTTTGACAGTAAAGACGCCATGGCTATATCACCGATCTCGCTCTGTTTACCCATATTTCAAGATAATGACCAAAATAAAACTAATCTGTAACCATTTATATCACATTTAAGATAACGCAATTGACGATAAAGACATCTCAAGACTGTAATACATAGTTACGAAACAACTTTGAAATGAAAGTAAACAAGGTGATTTCACATTCTTCAAGATCATAAAAGTTATGCAAGAGTTCGCCCTCCTATCAGATCCAACAGGTTTAGGAGACCATACAAACATAAAACTCCCTCTCTCTTAATTCAAGACCAGATTCTCTCTCTCTCTCTCTCTCTCTCTCTCTCTCTCTCTCTCTCTCTCTCTGTCTCTCTGTCTCTCTCTCTCTGACAAATCAAGGTATCTGTCTAGTCATGTCACCTGGCGCCACACTTCGATAGATAGAGATGTAGTCCAACGTCTGACAGATTTAAGAGGCTGCGCGTCGTCTATGCCTCTCAGACAACAGAATTTAAGGCGACTGCAGTTCAGGTTAACAAAAGTTTTACTGAGGATTCAGTCACTGTCAATCTGAATCATGGCAACAGTTGCTGTTGTGACAGTGGATTAATAATCTTTACTTACTGCGGACTTCAGTAAATCAAAATTTATTTCCAGTTTCAATCTGACGACTTGCGTCAGTGGTTATGGATGAAAGTATTGTCAAAACGTCATGTTTTAGTTTAGCGCCAAAAGTATCATGAGAGAGGTGAAGAAAGTTGTAAAGGGTTTTGTTTTTCGCGCTCCATGGAAATGAACTCCATAAACGCCTATAAACATTTATGTCATTCACCGACGATCTGGAGAGAGAAGAGAGAGAGAGAGAGAGAGAGAGAGAGAGAGAGAGAGAGAGAGAGATGGAGGCTTATATTTACGATTTAAACACAAAATTATTTAGATGAAGGGGAACATAACATACGTAGTAAAAAATATCAATGTCTCATACGAATTCCAAAAATATACTACAAATAGGCAGTAGTATATCAAGTACAATAAAGATATATTGTAAAGTAGGAGACCAATCTAAAACTGAGGCATAAATTAAACGTTCAAGCAGGCGACTCACAGAATGGAAGTGAGTATGAGCAGCATTTTTCTCCTTTGTGTTTTTTTTTTTACTGATAACACTATGCCATCTCGTCACATTCCGTATTGGTTTATATACTCTGGTTTTGAAAACGAAAGTGTATGACTAGCATGTTCCTAACGAACATAACCTACCGATAAAAGCTACTCCTACTTGCTGTTCAAGGCCAGATATTTTTGCTTGCTTGCTTGGTTTCTTGATTAGCGATTTGCTAAAGGAAAAAAGCCAGGATTTATGAAATTAATCTTACGATTTAGTAAGTCGTTTCAACTAAAATCCGACATGTTTGGAGAGACTGCAAGAACTGCGCTTTCTAAAACAATGGAGATTCTTATCTAAATACTGAGGAATAATAATAATAAAACTAAGCTAAGCTCTCAAAGCAAATGAATTTGCTCTGGAACGCGTGCGTCATCTACGTGTGTTCATGTGCCTAATTACTACAGTAATGGCACTCAAAGGTAAAACAGGAATAACACGAGAAAAGGGGTGGGAAGTGAATGAACGACGCAGGGAGGAGGAGGAGGAGGAGGAGGAGGAGGAGGAGGAGGAGGAGGAGGAGGAGGAGGAGGAGGAGGAGGAGGAGGAGGAGGAGGATGCCGTTCTGAAGTGTCAACAGAGTTGTGAGTTCGGCGTCTTTGTCACCAGACGCCAGAGCACAGCTTGACGCCTTCTGCAACTCTGATTTACACGCGAGATATTCCTTCTACTAAACACCCCTCACGCCCCCCCTGCTTCAGGGCTCTTCGCATGTGCCCCTGCAACTCCATGGACCTCCTCCTCTCCCAGGACTCAGCCACGTAGCCCTGACCCTCCTCTCTCGCCCGGTTCTTAACCCTCCTCAGTTTAGAGAACAATATTTCTTCCATACGCAATGTGGGTGGTGGTTATGGGGCAATATTTCCTTGCTGACTTCCCCCACTGTAGGTTTATGAGAAACCATATTTCTCAGCATATGGGTCATAAGCTGCTTCGTTTCCATTCCGAAGTCGCGAGGTGGAATTGTTCTTATGTTTTGCTGACCAACCTAACAGAATTACATTTATTTATCTCTTTTTCGAGATATAAATTTTCCAGTAATTACGTCCGTCCAGTAAATTAGCTGTTTACTTCTGAAACAAAGTCAAGCTCTGTCACTAAGTTAAGTATATCTTAGTTTAACCAGACCACTGAGCTGATTAACAGCTCTCCTAGGGCTGGCCCGAAGGATTAGATTTATTTTACGTGGCTAAGAACCAACTGGTTACCTAGCAACGGGACCTACAGCTTATTGTGGAATCCGAACCACATTATGACGAGAAATGAATTTCTATCACCAGAAATAAATTCCTCTAATTCTTCATTGGCCGGTCGGAGAGTCGAACGCTGGGCCAACAGCGTGCTAGCCGAGAGCTCTACCCACCCATCCAATGAAGAACCGCAGCTCTGTCACTAATGGTCTTCTAAACTGTACCGAGTTGGGATAGTGCAATGTTCATGCTACAAGATCTTGGTTCAGCATTTGATACAGTGGTATACGAGCTCGAGTTACAAAAACTAGGATGCACCGGGGTTGCAGAAGATGCACTCTACTGTAATGTTAGGGAACAATTTGCCGTAGGGAATTTTTAATGGGCAAATTGGAAAAAAAAAGGGCTGTGACCTATGTTATTCAGTTTATTCTTATAATGATGATTTATAACCGATTACAATGAAGCAAGAAGTACATTGTAAATTTTTAGATGAAACAGCTTTACCTGGAAGAGAATTCCAGGCTAGCATTCAAAACAAGGAGTTTCTCTAACACTAAATTAACTAGTAGTTAATTTACCTGATTATATACGACGTCAGAAATGTGTCCAAAATGAAGGATATAATCCACAGAGAAAGTAGACGAGTTTAATGGAAAAAGCTCAGATGTGGACAATACTGAATGCGCATTAATAAAAAAAAAACTTTCAATAGTAAAAAATAACGAGTATTAACTAATGAATTAGATAATACGGGGAAGTCGATACTATCGACTCCAATGACAATAAGATAAGACATAAAAAAGCTTTTAAAAAGAAATAGCTGATTAGGCTGCAGTGTATATCATAAAAGCATATACCAAACTACTTTTGTTACAGTAATGAGAACTATTAATAAGGCGGGCAAGATAACAGTACATAAATCTGCGAGCGACAGGGCCACGTCAATTAAGATATAATTAATTTCTACCTAATTTGGCAAGAATAGAATATGAAAATATGCCTTATGACGTAAAATAGCATTAAACAACTAATAGCCAAAACAACAGAGACTCATTATGCCATAAATCACATAGTTTTGACTACAAACAAGAGCAAATCTATTGGAAATAGAACCTTTAGGCACAACATCTAGATTTTTATTAAAGGCATATTCATCGATATAAAAAAAAAAACAGCCATAACTCGGAAGACTAACTTACTAACAACTATAAATTAAAACTCAATTATAACCCGTGACAGATCACATGAAGACCGGTATGAAGGCCCCTAAAATAATGACTGAGTATTTTAGATGACCAAGTCAAAACTATAATTAGCACCTGATAACAATCCACCACATAATTTCAGTTTTCCAAAATCATCATCTTGAACAACACACACAGCTGAATCCACTATCTATTACCGTTACTCGTTCAAGTTGGCCTTGTGGCATTACCAGCTCTTGCTTATGTGAACAGCCCATGGATCAATTAAGACATTTCAAATATTTCCTTTAATAATTTATATAGAAAAATTATAAATGAAAACGAAACAACGTCTTCCTGATGAGCCGAACTGCGCCCGAGAAATCCCCCCTCTTTTTCCTTAATACTTTCATGTCGAAACGCCTGGCACAAACAATTTTTTTCTTCATCCGTCTTCACCTTAAAAGGACCACAAGAAAACAGCGAAGCAAAAACACTCCCACCTAGAACACTTATTCTCGGCGCCTCTTTTCAATAAAGTTTTGATCACATGCAACGTTTCTATTCTTTATAAGGCGAGACGTTGCATGCATCCCTCGAAACTGTCTCGTCCATAATACAGCCACATTATAACCACACAAGGGGATGGAGAGAGAGAGAGAGAGAGAGAGAGAGAGAGAGAGAGAGAGAGAGAGAGAGAGAGAGAGAAATATTATAAGCTTAGCCTTTTGCAAAATGTCCACGTCGGTCCAAGACTTGTATCCTCATTACTTCCCGACAGGGGATGATATATTTCATATATTGTACCACAGGCACACTTGTCATTCCTTAATTGGTACATGTACTCTCACAAAAAAAAAGAGGATGGCCCTCTGACAGCCTATTGTTATCTAAAAGCCATTTTTGGTTCTTAAGTAATTTAAGCAAAAGATTGTCGACCCTCCCTGGCATGACAAAATGACATAAGAAACTATTTCTTATTACGGACAAAATCTTAAATTCAAATCGTCATCGAACTGTACACAGTACTGAAGAGCTGAATACCTTCTTTCATGAAAAAGTTTTATGATGAAATAAGTGGAAATCTTTTTTAAGAGTGAAAAATCGTGAGACAGAAACCGATTCTCAATACTTAAATACAATATGAAGCATTCAATCAATTATTACTAGGATTTGAAAACTACCAATGTTACCAATACAACAGTAGTAATGACGAACACCTGATTTCTGTTCGAAATATGCTGAAAAAGACAGTCACCAGTAGCATCATCATCATGATCGTAATTTTATTAATTCTTTACCTTCCTTTCCATTGTCCCCTCTCATGTTACGTGTACCAATCCTTCACATGCTTTCCCCAATAAAAACAAAGCCCTAACCTCCTACTGCAAAAGAGAAGGCTAAGTGACAACACTGAACACTCCCCGCGGAAGACAATGGGCGATTGGGAGCCACGCGTGCGCCGTGACAAGCTCTGTGCAGTGAGCAAGAATGAACACATGGGGCCACATGACCTTGCCTAATTGAGTAATCATGGTAAACCGAGATTAGGCAAGAACACGGTTCGGGGACGTTAAATAAAGCTCGAACAACCACCGTTGCAGGGAAAAATAACAGACAAGAGCTAATGGATTAGCACCTCTGCACAATGGCGGTATGCACAATTGCAGGGGATGGAAGAGCATACAAGTTGTCCGTTGTCCAAATAAAACTATATGAGAGAGAGAGAGAGAGAGAGAGAGAGAGAGAGAGAGAGAGAGAGAGAGAGAGAGAGAGAGAGAGAGAGAGAGAGAGTTTCTATGTACTGCGTTAGCGAGAGCAGTAGGCTTATACAAGATAAAAAGAAAATATTACAATCTAAAAATTCTGCATCATTACAAAATAATTTATCGGTAAGGTTAAGGGTAATTATTAAGCTTTGCGACAGTCAACTCTCCAAAATAATTAAGATTGACTAAACATCTCTTGACACAAGTTCAAAAAGGGTGTAGGAAAATGAAAACCCTATTCCTTTGAACTCTACAGACAGCTGTATAATGCTGTAACACATCGAATAAAAAATGCCTGCTCACTGATTCCTCTATTCACATATGCCCAGTAGTCGCGCTTACCTCATACTTCTTCATATACTTTTACTCCTGCCAAGTCTTGATAAACTTAGCAATGAAATGACTAACACAGATCCACAAGCATACACAACTGCCTATAATCATTAAGAACATGGAAAATATATATAAATATATATATATATATATATATATATATATATATATATATATATATATATAACTAATTTTTAAATTCTAAAGCAGCAACAGAACCTTACGAATTTGAAGAAACGTAAAGGCAGATACCCTGATCAATAAATGACCAACAACAACTGCAATTAAAAGCAAAAGAAAATGACACCAACAAGCAATACAAACAATGTATCATGTTTATTTCTCGATGAAAATGACTGACAGAGTAACGGGGAAAGGCCCAACAAGACCATAAGACATATAGGATGGATAACACCTGTTCGTCCCTTCTCCTTCATCGCCTCCTTTTCCTCTAACTTCCACCGAGCGACATTCAATGTCACAAGAAAAGGCGGATATACAGTAAATTCAGCCAATGCAGCGGTCGAGAGGATGTTCCAATGGAGAACATTTGAGTTACAAGCGTGGCAGGTGGTGATGTTGGTGGTCGCTGTTGTTGATGTGGTCCTTCGCCCTTTGGCTCTAGCTGCAAATGACCTCAGATCCTTCCCCGTCGTGAGCGATGTCCAGATCTTTATCTCGGATCGGCCAAGGGCACCAAAACACTGCTTCCGTTATACAAGCACCATTCCGTTTTCAGTTAAACAGACCGATGACACAATCTGCTTAAATATAACGTTCAAGACTAAGACGACACGTGTTGCTTTATAAGTAACACTGGTTGAAATAAAACTCAACATTATAATTACGAAAACAAATAAAGGCCGCCATGAATAAACCTAAAATTAACGACGCGAGTAAACATATTAATCAAAACTAAATGATGACTTATTTTAAGTGAAAATATCAAAATTATATTTCGAAATGTTCTTCATATAATTCTGCAGTAAATCCCCATTAATGAAAACTTCAACATAAACAAAAAGGAACCAGCAGGTTATGTTAGTTCAGGCAAATTGCAAGCAAGAATATGAATGAGATTGTCACAGCTGAAAATTCAAATATCTATGACGAATGGTTATTAAGTTAAGGTACTGACTGGAAGTCAATTCTTGTCCCGTTACTTTTTAAACATTTGTTTCGCAATTTATACTTCAGTAGATTCAAGGACATGAACGGGAAGATAACAGGAAGATAATATATTAAACACACACCTGATGACAACGATAATAAAATTACAAGTAAATGAAAGTGTCTTAATGTAATGACTTATGTTGCCATATCTCCTTCTGAAAGGCTGAAAGATTTTCTTAAATGTCTTATATACAAAAAAGAATGACCTCGTACTTAAACCTAGTTTTTCTATCATTCCATAGACAACGTGATAAAACGACAATCAAATCATCTTCCTAGCTAGCAACAATCAAGACTAACTGCAGAAGCATAAGCGACGAAGCGAAAATCATGATTTTCACAATACAGTCTCCTAAAGGATACAAGCCGCAAACGGCACAAAGAATACATACTGCTAAACAATAGCCACTCAAAATATAATCCCAGAGGCGCTATGATGAAAGTGAACAACCTCACCCATGAAGTTGCATGACCCTTCATAAAAGATCTTTAATAGTCTCTTTGGAGGACTTTATGGGCACTGAGAAAACTTGTGTGATGCCAAGGTGCCGACCCATGAAGACGACAGTGGTAAGGTGCCCAAGATTCAAGGCGCCCTTTCGGCCTGTTTCTTTGATTAGCTGTCTATTTGATGCCTTACAAGGAAATATATGTCTGTCTAAGGATGTGGTTACCCACTACCCAACTTTGATAGGTAAATATCGTGATTAACTGGCAGCGCACTTCACATGATTTCGAGGTCCATGGATCGCTTCCGACCTACCGCCCACCAGTCCATATGTGACTGGGTACCCGGGTCTGAAAGGGTTAAAAAAAAAGGGCGTAGCACTAACATCATCATCCCTAAAGACTTGCTTATAAATAGGATTGCTATGCCATTCTGGTGCCACCCTTCCTAAGGGGTTAAGATGCATGGTGATAAAAAAATTATATACGTTTTATATGTTAAGCATAAGTGAGAAAAAATGAACACCGAGTCAGGACAAAAATATATGAGGGCATTATGCCGCAGCAAATAACGCATGAAGGTATGAAGAGAATGTACCTGGCTAATTCTTATCCTTTGCGATTGCATTCGATAATAAAGGTGGAATAATCAATAAACCAGTGGTAGTCAAGAGAGTAAGCACCTGCATATTTGTACTTGCACAAAAAGACAACAATGTTCTAGGTAAAGAAATGAAAAATGTCTGACAGCCATTACAATGAAAGAGAGGAAGGAAACGTGCAACGGAAATTCAAATCTTTACTTCATGTTTATGGGGTAAACTATTTGGTATTATATGTCAGTGGGTTCGTATAATTCCGTTCATAAATATTCAATAAGTTTTATCGGATATCATTCATGCTTCACGTTGAGGGTCAAATTGCAAGCTCATTTACATTACTCTCTCTCTCTCTCTCTCTCTCTCTCTCTCTCTCTCTCTCTCTCTCTCTCTCTCTCGCAGTTCATGCCAGATTTTACTCTTTACAATGTCGATTATGATTCATTTGAAATGATGTCTGATGGTTGACGGTGCCAAACCAATAATAGTACAGTACTGTTGATTTATTTACGCCATTCCGTTGCAGCTATACCAAGACTTGGAAAAGACTTGATGTGAACGACAAAAAAGAAATCCTTCAAAACCATTAATGAAAAAAAGACAAGTCACCACAAATACTCTTGGATAGAAGCGTGACAAATTTACTTCCGACACGAGACTCACAATCCACCATTCTGTAAAACTTCGAGCATCACAAAAACATTAACTGTCACAACAAAAAGGCGAGGAGACCGCAATCTTTTCGCACAGGACCTACACCACATTAAAGAAAAATAAACTACCTTGCCATTCTCTTTGCTGAAAAAGACTTCACAAATATTTATATACAGTACTCCCTGTACACTTAGACTGGATCCAACCTTTCCGTTATCTAAAAGAATAGTAGTTACAAGCAAAGGTATTCAGTATCACTGAATAATTTCACTGGAGAAATGTGTTACCGAGCTATCGCTATCTTCTTCTATTACTTTAATTTGCATCTCTGTAAACGCTGTAACAAACCAGCAACAATACCATTAAATTTACCTGACAAGTAGCGATAAGAACCTTTATAACCACACGATACCCCATGTTTTTACTCATGGATATGGAGCCCGGCTCTTGATTTGCGAGATACTGCCTCAGTTTACAGAGCTACAAGCTAACTTTGAAGAACGAAAGGAACAGCGACTGTACAAGAAAGACATCTCCATAAAAATAATAATAATAATAATAATAATAATAATAATAATAATAATAATAATAATAATAAACCATACCTTTCTGAATGTTCATCTGCCTGCAAGTACAAGTATCATAGATGATCAATAATATTTAGCCTATTATCATCAAGAGGTACTTGACAGTTAACTAACAACTATCCTCTACATTTCCATGAGCACAACCATCACGTTATCACCTTAAAATGAGGAAACCATTACAAATTAGAACTTCAAGAATTTTATGAAATCCTTCAGCCAGTAAACAAAAATAACAAGTGGTTTTCTAGATTAACACTGATGGAGGTTTAAGCGACCGAAATCTAGTGCAACAAACTAAAATGAATGGGTTCCGAGAGCGTGGACAGAGGCCAAGAAGCATCTGTTAGTAACGTCACGATGGCAAAAGGGAGTACCATAACATCTGGGACCGGCCTCCACCTCCCAACCCTCCCTCTCGACTTCGCCTTCCGTCTCCCGTGGCATCACGCAGGCTCTTCTCCTTTGGGACAGCTCCGGGACGGGCTCACAATCCTTTAGGATTAACAGAGAAGGATTAGCTGTGAAAATGTCAAGGTGACTGGCTGGTAAAAAACGAGGCCGAGGGATGGGTTGACAGGCTACACGGATGAATGAAGAACTGGGGGCAGTAGGCGGCAAACACCGTGATAAATCTGATGGTACTTCTGCAGCCCTGCATTAGCTCTCGGGTCGATCATCACGACTGGGGAATCGGACAAGGTCAGGTGGATGTTATATAATGGGAGATTAAATGTGAGAGGTTCCGGTAACTAATGTAAAATGGATAAAATGGTAGATTAAATGTCATTACTGACATCCTGAGCGTCTCTCTCAATGTTTGTCTTACGTCTGTGGTTAGTGAGTGAAAATATAAAAACCTTGTTGCATATCTCGGCAACAATAAATCTTACAACACAGCTCGAGGACATGCATAAAAATGCAGTTTTTGTGTCTCAAAATACCCTGTCCACCTTATATTTAATGAATCCTCGTAAACAAGTTAGTTCAGTGCGTAACTATAAGCAATTCCATTCCTAAATAATAGCCAATCGTACGTGAACAGTCAAACCATAAGTTTCCTCACAGGTAAACTTCCCGTTTTCTAAATCAACACAGAACAACAACCAATTATAAGTTCCAGATTTGGTATACTTACCCCGAGTCAAGTTTCCAGCAATTTCACATGGGAAATCTCTCTCTCTCTCTCTCTCTCTCTCTCTCTCTCTCTCTCTCTCTCTCTCTCTCTCTCTCTCTCTGTATTGTATATATATATATATATATATATATATATATATATATATATATATATATATATACATATACATATACAACATATACATATATAATATATCTGAATAACAACCTACAGGTAGGCCCATTAAAACTCTGAATAACAGTCTACGGGCAGTGGGAAAGCAGAGGGTAGGGGGAAGGGGAGGGGGAGGAAACAGGGTAGGAGAAGGGGGAAAGGGGAAAGAAGTGAGTAGAGGAGGAGGGGGAATGGGAAGGGGAGGGGCAATGAAGGGGCATTGGGAGGGGAAAGTGGAGGGGGAGGGGATGGGAGGGTGAATGGGAAGGGAGAGAAGGGGAGAGGAGGGGGAGGAGGAAGAATACGGGTAGGGGGAGGGAAAAAGATGGGAAGGGAAAGGGGAACTGGAAGGGGGGGTGAGGGGAAGATAAGGGGGAAAGGAAGTTAGTTCCCCTACTGGAAAAGAATACACATCACTGAACAAAGACAATAAATCAAAGCTCTTATACTTCTACGATTCGTGCTCGGGTGTGTCTGTGTATTTGTGTGTTGTGGGTGGGGGTAAAGGTCTGTCTCCCTTTCAACAGTAGACGAACCTTTTATCAATTACGTGAAATTCACTGCACAACAAATCGAAGGCAGTGTTTAATTAAGATAAGTTTGGCTTAAGATGAGCACTGAAAAAAAATGTGGTAATTCCGTCACGAGTAATTTTTTACTGAGGGGATAGATCTGTCACAGAAGCATTTGGTGTACTAATACACATGCGCGGATGGAGATGAATTAGTTCTCGATCTCCAAAATTATGCCCGTAACTACCAATGTTTTCATGGATTAAGTATTGAGATATGATGATGGTAATAACACAAAGTACTTAAGAATTTGTATTTTATTGGCAGGAAATGATTAAGATACGTTTGGCTTTAGATGAACACTGAAAAAAATGTGGTATTTTTTTAATGAGGGGGTAAGCCTATCACAGAAACATTCGGTCTGTTACTACTTTTTTCCAAGGCGAGAATTGTAAGGTCTGACTGGTGTGGTGGTAGAAGTTATAATTAGAATTATAACTCTAATACAGCCAAACACATCTGTTTAATTTTTTGGATGTACTAAACTGATTATAAGGTTTGGAGTGGGAGGAGTTCAATGAAATCATACGTCAGACAGCACCTGGAATAAAGGTGGAGCGTCAGGTGAAAAATGACAATTGACCCAGAAAGCACTGAACGAACAGGGGATGTAAAAACGAAAATTTCATTTGTTTTGTTTGTGTTTGTATGTCTGTCACGGGGTAGGTGTTTGATTTTGAGTTATAAACCTATAAACCTTTCTGAAGTGACACAGAGGCCATGTGCAAAATTTTGTCTACGTCTGTCATGCGGTTCGGATTTCTATAGAATTCGAACTAATAAACAATCATTTACTTTTATATATATATATATATCTATATATCAATATATATCAATATCAATATATATATATATATATCAATATCATATATATATATATATATATATATATATATATATATATATATATATGTATATATATATATATATATTATGTATATATATGTATATATATACATATATATACACACACATACACATTATATATATACACACACATATATATATATAATATATATATACTGTATATAAAATCATATAGCATCGAGTTAGGGGAGAAGGAGAATTCCTTTATTTCCTTTCAATGCGCTTTATTACACTGACGTTTCAGAACCATGATTCCCATTTTCAAAGCTATAAATTAAAAAGACAACAGAATTAAAAATAGACTCAGATTTAAAAAAAACGAGAAAAAAGTTTTTACATAAAAGTATAAAAACAAACATAATAGAAAGGAACAATGGTTACCAAATAGTGCTAAAGGCAAGAGCTGAGTGACACTCACTCAGGGTCCGTTTTGGTTCCAACGGAATCTCACGAGAGGTATGGAGGTGTTGACGTGGACTATTTAACTGGGGAACTAGTTGTTTAATAAAAATAGATTCTAGTATTGACAGTTGGTGGTCATTCGGAGCTTTGCCTATTATTTTAAAATCTTTGTAATTAATATTATATTTGCATTTTTTCCCGTGGTCTCTTATGCATGAAAATTCGGGGTTTGATAATCTAGCACCTCTTCGGTAACTTAAGGCACGATGAGAGTCTAATCTCACTTTCAACAACCTGCGAGTGGAGCCTACGTACTTCCCCGGGTCACATCTGGGGCAATTAAACAGGTATATGACTCCTGAGGTCATCAAAGGGTGCAGACTTTCTTTATACTGAAACAGAGACTTCATCGTCATTGGATTATTAGGTATTAGTTTCAATTCGACAGCTGGTAAATATTTGTTTATTATTTGTCGTAAGTCTTAGTAAAAGTGTTTATCACAGATAAGCAGGACACTTGCATAGATAGTTATTTTAAGTACTGTTGGTATTTTGAATTTTGAAATAAAAATATTTAAAATTTTGCGAAAATGTTTGTAAAAGAGCTCATATGGGAAACAGTTATTAATAAAATACTGGTCGAGATACAGAATTTCCTCGTGAAAACCAGTCCAACCAGATGTTAAACTAAAGGCCCTGTGGAAGAGGGTATACAAAGAATTTAACTTAAAATTAAAGAAACAATGGCTATAAAAAATTAGAACCCAGACAGGTAAAACTTTTTTTCCTGAAAACCGTGGCATTAAAATGATCATCACGTCTTGAAACCATTATAATATTTAAGAAGCGCAATTTATTTTCACTTTCATATTCGATTGTAAACTTTATGTTTGGATGCATTTGGTTGGCATACTCAAGAAATTCATCTGCTCGATCTTTGTTCCTAAGCAGCAGAAAGGTGTCATCAACATATCTGCTGTAAAAAAAGGATGGCATGCCAAAGGACAATCGTCCAACAGGCGCTCCTACCGGGAGCACATAAAAATATTTGCAAAGGTAGGATCTAATGGAAATCCCATGTCCATACCATCAGTTTGAACATACGCTTTCCCATTAAAAAAGAATGCCGTGTGCAGCATCGCCAACTGCAACAGTTTTTTTTAAAAATCCGTGATATTAAAATGATTAAAAATGGTATCTGGGTTGGGGAAAATTCGATCTAAAATAACATCAATTGTTTCTTCCACATGGGCATTAGTAAAAAGTGACTCCACATCTAAACTAGCCATAAATATCTGAGTTTTGTGATAAAATCCTTTCTTCAAAATTATTAGTTTTTAATACCATAATTATTGGTAGTTAAGGATGCTAGAAGTGGGACTAGAAATTTAGCCATTTTATAATTAGGAGTGTCATATGAGGTAAGTATAGGTCTCACTGAGATACCTTCTTTGTGAATTTGGGTAATCTATACATTACTCCTTAGGAAGCACCCGTTATAAGGATATTTCGGTCTTTTAAATATTTTAAAAATCGATTTATTCGATCCTCGACTTTAAAAATAGTAGAATACTGACGTTCTCCCATTTTTTGAAATTGTTTCGTCTCCCAAAATATTTTCCATTTTCTGTACATATTCCTGTTTGTTTAAGATTACCGTATCTTTTCCCTTGTCCGGTCTAGTTCTTACCAGTTCATCATGTTTACTCAGTTCCTCAAGGGTATTCAAATAATTTTTGGGAAAGAATGGTGTCCATCTAGTAGTTACGTTATTATAGGTTTTCTGAGCTAACCCTTGTATTTGAGTACGCAGGCTCGCCACGTCGGTGTCAAGACGGAGATTAAGTAACCTAGAAAACAAAGACTCCAAAGAACCATAAAATTGATTATATGAAGGTCTGGAGCAAGGAAGACCAAAATTCAAACCTAGTGAGAGCAGAAATTCCTCTCTTTTTGATAACTTGTAATTGGTCAGATTGAACACAGTATTGTTGTTTTTTTGAAAGTTAGGAATAAGAATCCCCAGTTTTAAGTTAAATTCTTTGTCTACCCTCTTCCACAGGGTCTTTAGTTTAACATCTGATTGGAATGATTTTCACGAAGAAATTCTATATCTCGACCAGTAATTTATTAATAACTGTTTCTCATATGAGCTCGTTTACAAACATTTGCGCAAATTATTAAATAATATTTTTCATCCAAAATTCAAAATACCAACAGTACCTAAACTATCTTTCTATGCAAGTGTCCCGCTTATCTGTGACAAACACTTTTACCAAGACTTATGACAAATAAACAAATATTTACCAGCTGTCGATTTCAAACTAATACCTAATAATCCAGTGAAGATCAAGTCTCTGTTTCAATATAAAGAAAGTCTGCACCCTTTGATGACCTCAGGAGTCATATACCTGTTTAACTGCCCCAGATGTGACCCGGGGAAGTATATGGGCTCCACTCGTAGGTTGCTGAAAGTGAGATTAGACTCTCATCGTGCCTTAAGTTACCGAACAGGTGCTAAATTATCAAACCCCGAATTTTCATGCGTAAGAGACCACGGAAAAAAAATGCAAATACAATATCAATTACAAGGATTTTAAAATAATAGGCAAAGCTTCAAATGACCACCAACTGTCAACACTAGAATCTCTTTTTATTAAACTAGTTCCCCAGTTAAATGCTCAGTCCACGTCAGCACCTCTACACCTCTCGTGAGATTCCGTTCCTTTCTATTATGTTTCTTTTTATACTTTTATGTAAAAACTTTTTCTCGTTTTTTAAATCTGAGTCTATTTTTAATTCTGTTGTCTTTTTAATTTATAGCTTTGAATATGGGACACATGGTCCTGAAACGTTAGCGTAATAAAGCACATTGAAAGGAATTAAAAGAATTCTCCTTCTCGATGCTGTTTCAGGTTTCAAGGTTTATAAGCAACATATATATAAATATGTATATATATATACACTGCCTATATATATATATACTTAATATATATATATATATATAATTATATATATATATATATATAAATATATATATATATACTTAGTTTTACCAGACCACACTGTATAGACTTATAAGAACATATGTTATATTTATATAGCGAGAAATATATCACCAGAAATATATAATCTTCAGCGGCGGGAATTGAACTCCGGCCCATCGAATGACGGCCTGAAGCTCAAGAGAGAGAGATATATATAGATATATATATATATATATAGAGATATATATATATATATATATATATATATATATGGTATATATATATATATATATATATATAGAGAGAGAGAGAGAGAGAGAGAGAGAGAGAGAGAGTTAGTATATGGTGTGTGAAACCTTACATATTAAATATGGCGAGATAATGCGATCAATTCCACGAAATAGAAAGCAGTTTGTCAACAACTTTTTTCCTCTTTACAGCTTTTTCAAAGATAAAAGCTCATCCCCCATACAACATTCCTTCCGTGTAATATAAATCTTTAATGCAAAAACAAATTTTGTCTTCCAAATAAACGAAAGGGGAGTGTCACCGCACGCTAAAGGGCTTCTGGATAACCAATTTACACCAGCATGAAGGAATCTGAAAAGCTCGTTTCTTTTGGATTATCCTTATCTTGAAAATTTATTACTCATCAAATACAACTCCTGGGGTTTACTGTCAAATGGTACTTGAACACCCCATTATTTCTTACCATAATGATGAATCAGAATACTTTTGGACAGGAAAATATTCTTGCATTTAGCCAAAGCCAAAGCGTTCATAAATTTAACTCCCAGTGATAACTGCAAGGAGAACTTAAAAGTTCTTAAATTTATGTGTTAGTAGAAGCTAAAGAAACGTTTGTCACATTATATCACACTACAGCGATAGATCACGGCTGTGCCCTACAGCAGATTGTAAGATTACCCTGCGATCTACGGTCACTAATTATGTTTCCTTGATTAGGATGACTAAAAAGTTGGAAAATTCACAGAACCCAACTATTCGCTATGAAATTGTCCTTCTACGAATTCATCAAGCGTTACTGCTTTTGGTGTGCGAGCAAGTTAATGTAGCAATTATAATCTGGCTGTTCTATAAACTTTGGTTCAAGTACAAAAACAAAAGCTAACAAATCTAATAACTGGCGATGGGGGAATCCCTTTTAGAACTTCGAGCACAGCTAAGTTAAAAATCTTGTACGCTCGCTACGCAGCTCTCAGAAACCGAATGTATCTGGTTGGGATAATGAATGGATAAGGATTAATTAATTGGACACAGGATCCGGGAACTTATCTATTTAAATGAATGCCCGGCGGCCATTCACAACGGCGAACACCCGTGAATGGACCAGAGGAGTGGCCGAAGAATTTGAGGTCATCAAAAGACGCACGACCGCCCGGGCTAGATCAGACAATTGGATGGAACAATGACAAAAAAAAAAAAAAAAAAAAAGTACCAAGTGTAAGATAAAAGCAAGGGAAAAAATCCCCCACCACGCACCACCCTACTCCGCAACCACATTCGAACACACCCATCTTGTCAAACAACTTATCATGCCACACCAAGACCCACCCGCCCATTCTCGGCCATCTAAGCCACTGTCGTCGCAAAACACCTTTGCACTGGAGCATTTTATAACCGGCCGGGGACGATTTACTCACCCACACCAACTGTGGGATGAGGCAGAACAACGTGCCAATTTTGTATAGAAAGACGTTCCTATCCTAAACTCTCACAGTATCCTTAAGATCACACCTGGATTCTAAAACTGAAGTGACAACACTAAAAACTAAGAAATACGTCAGACAGATGCGCGGTGGAGAAAAAGGAGGAAAAAGCACATCAAGGGAGTCCAGATCTGTTATCTCTGCCACAGGGTGAGTTCCTGTAGGGAGAAGGCCATGTCAGTTCTTGACACACACAAACTTACCAGCAACACCCTTAGTTTTTGTCAAGAAACTGCATCTAAGAGAACATCAACTATAATGAAGGCCCCACGGAGACTGTCGCATATCAAACCCTCAAGAAATGTCTCCTCTCGACACATCATAATTCGTCCTGTTCATTATAGGAAAATTAACCTTTTTAAACAATAAAGGAAAATAGCAACGAACAGTACCAACTAAAACAACTATATTAATGACCGAATAAATAATGAATTGTGATTCTGTAAGTTTAGTTCATAAAATAACATTCTGTGCCGCCGATAAAAAACATGTATAAATATTTTTAACAAACATGAGACGATAACAAGTATGTTAATAAACACATGACTAAGGCAAATAGATAATCGATGGGTCATGCATATACAAAATGTGAGAATACTCAACAACACAGGCTGATTTTAGGAGGTCGAAGAATTTTCATAAAGAAAATCCGTTATAAAAAGTTTTTGAAGAAAGAAAGTGGTATAAAGGTAAAATTTTGAATTAAAGATTCAAAATATTCAGGAGGCACGAGATATTAAATTACTTTTGAAACCATCGGCAAGTCATATTCTGGTCAACTGCTGTTCATATCAGATGAAATTTTTTCACAAGAAATTGCGTCCTGCGTATATAGGACAATTTGTTGATTTGTCACAAATGTTCCTTATAGATACAGCGTTTTGCTTGCATACCTGCAAATACATACACACACACACACACACATTTAGCTTTCCCGTTATCAGCAAGTCTTTTGGGATGACGTTACCTGACCCATGACCGCCTTCACCGTGGGTGCAGCCCACCACAGTTGTTTATTTAAATGTTACCTAAATCACTGCTGTGATTAACAAAGACACAATGGATTTCATTGGACAGCACCCAAATCCAAGGTCTTCGATCAGGAATCGAACTTGAGTAAATATAAAAGAAATGAGAAGGCAATTAGGATCTGCAAACCACCACTAAGCGAGTAACCATAACTACAGTACTCTGTACCATTCGATGACAAATATTCTGATTCCAAATTCAGAATCAGCTCCACATAAAAAAATTTTTAGCTATTCCCTGGAACAGTGAATGTTCTGTAAAATATAAATATTTGTTTTCACTTAATCATGATAACCTTTATAACCACCATGATGGAGGTAATAAGACAGTCGTAGACTAATATCGCTAAAGCAACTGGCATTTGAGTTACACCTACGGAATACAACACAGAGAGATTTCTATGCACGAGTAGCATCTAAAGATGTTGTCTATTTAATTGTCCTGCGTAGGTTGGAGTTTTCTCCGGCGGAGATCAACTGCCTCAAAAGCTGATACACAGATCAGGCTTTTCACGCTCGTTGCACACGAGAAGTAAACAATAACTGAAGTAAGGGCGGAGGTAGGGGATGGTTGGGGGAGGCGTTATTTTATCTTCTCTTCTAGTAATCAAGAAAATCAGCACATGTCATTTTCTGGTAGCGAGCTTATCTACTAATTTTACCACTAAGTTCCAAGTGCAAAAAGTTGAACAAATACCTGTTATTTATCTACGTAGTAAGTTGATGCCTTACACAATCATACAACTTTAATAAAACTGTCTTATAAATAAAACCACCTTTGAAGATACAAGGGTCCACAACATTTACTTTTCATCGCAATACATCTTGTCACCAGACAGCAAAATGGTACGAAGAAAAAAAAAAAACACATTTGCAGAGGGAATTAAGAAGTAAATCTCATTTACAAAAGCGTCGACAGCAGAGACTAAACAACACGAGCAAGCAATAATGGTTACTGCAAATTGTCTCTGGCCGACTCAAGATTGGCGGTGCCTTCAGAAATCGTAAACTTGGGAGTAAGAACCGAGGAAGGAGTCATTATGGTTCTTTTTATTTCTTGTAATGATATTATGAAAATAACAATTAAGTATATACAAGAGCAAGCTACCCAGGGAGTATGATGCCCTCACGCTCCCCCATGCAAAAAAAAAAATGAAATACAGAAGCAGATGTAAATTGTACATGCAAACTCACATTAAGCGCATGACATCATTACCATAAAAACAAAAGCCGAGATAACAATAATACTAATAACGATACAACAATACTCATTCATATTACATACACACACTTTACTAGCCACTACTAGTGCAGATAATAAAAGAACTAATTGCCCTGTCGAGGGGATGGCGGCTTCTTTTCAGACTAGAGAAGAAGCAGCGGGGGTCCACCAGCGAATATCTAGGATGCTCTGATGCTATTTACCCTTGATGCGGCTCTCGCCACATACAGGCTACCGCCTCCTGCCGTTTATTTATATGCGGTGTACCTTAATGATCCACTGTACATACCGAAAGTAAATGACGCATTCATACTGCAGTGCCTGTTTATGCAAGCACCAAGAACTGACAAGAAGGAGAAAAATGGTTAATGGATCCTTCTGGAGAAAACAAAGGGTGTCATTAAACATAAAGAAATATTAAACGAGAAAGCGTGCCTTGATAATAGTAATGTAGAAAGAGAGTGATAGAGCTATTTAATTTTAAATGGTAAGTACAGTATACCAAAATCTCTTTACCCGCTGACGGCTAATCGGTGAAATATTTTAAACCCAAGAAACTAGATAGGATATACCCGATACTTTAAACTGATGTCGCTAGACGCTCTACTAAAAGTCATGTCACACCATGTATGGAAATGAAATTTTTGATACTCAAAAGCTTACAGGGTAAAACCTTCGTAAGACCTTAAGTACAAAATGTTTATAAAACTCCCTACATTGCTCATCTGGTATAAAACGCAAAAGGGAGCATTCAACAGAAGTCCTAAATGTACTGTAAAAAATGTTAAGTCATTCACTGATCACAATATATTAAGTCGCTTTGAATAACATACAATATAACCTCAAAATTCTGCATAGGTGGCTGCACTTAGCAGAGGGTGACAAAAGACCTCGGTTATCTCGTGAGGGACATTGATGCGCATACCACCATTCTGTGAAGAAACTTCTAGACAGCTTTATAGCAAACATATCTGGAAGAGTACAATAAAAACCCATCTCTCTTTCTTACATGTAAAACATTTATTCCACTGTATTGTATTTCGTCGTCACACAAACACACTGTGCTCCCTGGTTGCAACAGTTGGTCGAGCACTGTTTATCTTTGTATTTTGTCAAAGCCTACATTAACACCCGTCGACCCCCCACCCCTCTCACACACACACACACACTTTCTCATCGGTATCTTTAAGAGGGTAAACCACAGAACAAAAACGAAAAAATATGATCGCGTCTCCGCGTCATAAAGTCACACGCAGCGCTACGCGCAGATGACGTTATCTCGCATCTTCCTTTTTTTTTTTTTGGCCAAGATCCGACAAAACGTCTATCGCAAAGATGAAAACCGCAGCAAGAATAACATAAGACCGCACACTGGGATTAGCCCATTAAACTAAATAAAATCAGAGAGAGAGAGAGAGAGAGAGAGAGAGAGAGAGAGAGAGAGAGAGAGAGAGAGATATTAATAATATGTCTTTTGGATTTTGATACAGTTAAAAGTTTACTGACAAACGGTCCTGATGCTAAAATTTCACTTTTTGCGATACTGGAAAGTATAATAATAAAGTCTTGGAACTGAATTTTTGTCATTGACTGACTTCTTGAAAAATTAACCATATAAAAAAATTTGCTCGATCTAAATAACATTCGCAAACGTCACTTAGTCAACCTGAATATCCAGATTAAGATGATACAATTCACGTAGAAGAGACACGAACCTCACTGGAAACGAGATGCTATTACCTAAAAACCATAACAGGAATCACTTTCAAACCCGATTAATGAAAAACAAATCTTTGCTAAGTCTTACTAAGAAAGTATTGGTATCTCGCGAGATCTTAGCATCAAGAGTTGGTTTCATACACTGATACACTAAATCAGATATCTGTGACAACCTACAAGAAATTAAGTTAAATTTTCAACCAACTTCACGGCCGTACATACAAACAGGAAGAATAACATGGTACAGACAAGAGAGAGAGAGTTTTGCGGAGGAGCCAGTCGTCTACCAGGGTGATTATCTGTCTGTTTTTAATACAAGTTACCTTAAAACACACCAGTATATCAGTTTTTGTGAATAGTTCGAAGTACTGAAAAATTCTATGAAAACTAGATTCATAAGTACAAGTAACATAATATATATCAAGTATGTACACACACACATACAAACACAAACACACACAAACACAAACACACACACACACAGAGAGAGAGAGAGAGAGAGAGAGAGAGAGAGAGAGAGAGACAACACACACACACACAGAGAGAAAGAGAGAGAGAGATAAATCAAGTGTGTACAGAGCGAGAGATAAATCAAGTGTGTACATACAGAGAGAGAGAGAG
This sequence comes from Macrobrachium rosenbergii, assembly GCF_040412425.1. NCBI lineage: Eukaryota > Metazoa > Arthropoda > Malacostraca > Decapoda > Palaemonidae > Macrobrachium > Macrobrachium rosenbergii. The sequence continues at coordinate 14,812,578 of NC_089791.1, forward strand.
AGAGAGAGAGAGAGAGAGAGAGAGAGAGAGAGAGATAAATCAAGTGTGTACAGAGCGAGAGATAAATCAAGTGTGTACACACAGAGAGAGAGAGAGAGAGAGAGAGAGAGAGAGAGAGAGAGAAATTTACATACGTCTGACACGGCACCTGACGTCACTAGAGCCGTCAAAAGTAGCGCTAAACGTTAGGAGGAAGCCCAAGAAGGAGCGTAACACCCAAGTAGATGACCTACTTGGGAAATAAAGGCGCACGTAGCGATGATGGCATACATTGCTCAAAGCAGCTCCTCAAGGAGGTTACGACTTGGGCGACCGTCCGGGAGTTTCAGTTTTTCTCCCGAAAAGCCGTAAATCAGTCATCGGGACAGGTGGCAACACCAAAGGCACGTTTCGCAATAGTGACCCAATCTTGCTTAAAAGCGATGCTGAGGTGTGGCTGTTACTGTAACCTGAATCCCCCACACATACTAATGATTCTTGATTGATATTTATCGTCAGAAACAATACAATGATTTTTCGGTAATATTTAAGTATCTCAGGACTGGCAGTATCTTTAAAAGCATGAAACTCTTTGTTTATCTTATTGTTTCATGCTCTCGAAAGTATATAAATTATCGTCAGTGACCCTGCACACTCTAAATCCCCCACATATACCAATGATTCTTCATTGATACTTATCGTCAGAAACAATACAATGATTTTTCGGTCATATTTAAGTATCTCAGGCCTGGCAGTACTTTAAAAGCATGAAACTCTTTGTATATCTTATTATTTCATGTTCTCAAAGTATATAAATTATCGTCAGTGACCCTACACACTCTAAAACAGCTGTAACACTTGAGGAAATGGAGACCTCAAACACTATAATGGTCAAATTACATACACCAAAAATGACAATTTCAAGTACGCCCACACATGGAAAGACCATGTGTAAATTCACACAGAATTAAAAAATGATTCTGAAATGCAGCGTCTCGCATAACATCTCAGTCAATTAAGCCTTACGATATTTCATGCACAGAGTAAACCTCTGGCATAAACATCAGTCGTAAACAAATTCCCGGAACGTTGCAAAGAGGTATTGCAATATCTAAGCCATTGCGAAATAATTCAATAAATATAATAAGGCCTGATTACTCAGTGAAATTTAAGTGTCTTGTATGGTGAGATAATTGAGAGCAGGTGTGGGCACGTAATTATAGAAGCCTTGTCTAATATTGCAGGAGACTAATCACATGACCACCTTTAATTCGTTTTAGATATATACATGAGGCTCATAGCTCATTTTGTTAACTATCATGTTAAAACCCCTGACTTGATAATCAGTCTCCTAATATATAGGTGAAAGCCTTTAACCTTTTGTCTCTTTAATTTCTTAATTGATGATAGTCGTCGATGCTAGAGAAATGAAGGAAAATAGATGGAAACCCTTTTAAGTATTTTTTTATATGAGTGTTTTGGTGGTATTATATTTTCGCACTACTGATATAATACCATCAAAACATTCACATATAAGAAATAGTTAAAAAGGTTTCCATATATTTTCCTTCATTTCTCTAGCATCGACGACTATCATCAATTAAGAAATTAAAGAGACAAAAGGCTAAAGGCTTTCACCTATATATTAGGAGACTGATTATCAAGTCAGGGGTTTTAACATAATAGTTAACAAAATGAACTTTGAGCCTCATGTATATCTAAAACGAATTAAGGGTGGTCACGTGATTAATCTCCTGCAATATTGGACGAGGCTTCTATAATTACGTGCCCACACCTGCTCTCAATTATCTCACCATACAAGACACTTAGTAAATAAGCAAACATCTAGTATCGTGTATGTTTCGCATCTTGCTTAGCACCATATGTTATATTTTTTCATAGTTCTTCATTGGATGGGTGGGAAGAGCTCTCAGCCAGCACGCTGTTGGCCCAGCGTTCGATTCTCCGACCCGCCAGTGAAGAATTAGAGGAATTTATTTCTGGTGATAGAAATTCATTTCTCGTCATAATGTGGTTCGGATTCCACAATAAACTGTAGGTCCCGTTGCTAGGTAACCAATTGGTTCTTAGCCACGTAAAATAAATCTAATCCTTCGGGCCAGCCCTAGGAGAGCTGTTAATCAGCTCAGTGGTCTGGTTAATCTGAGATATACTTATATTTTTTCATGAAAACGAGGCCGCTAAGTTCGCTAACCTCTCTCTACCACGGATACCAAGCCCGGTCCGTTTCCTGTATCTCACGCAGTTCTGGGCCATAATCATCATCGACAGAGAGAGAGAGAGAGAGAGAGAGAGAGAGAGAGAGAGAGAGAGAGAGAGAGAGAGAGAGAGAGGTATATTTTTTTCCATAAGTTACTTTATTATCACACATAAAATTAAACAACTTGTTTGCAGTCAGGTAGCCCACATTTGCTTGAATTTTTGCACAAAAAAAAGGAAGACAAGATTTTAGGTAGTCCTACAAGCAAAAAGACACAAGCAGCCAAATAGGACCAACACAAAAAATTCCTGAGCATGGACATACATAAGGATCCTAAGAGACTGGCATGATCGGCAATGGGCCACAATGAGTCCCAAGAAGCGACCAGGGCGAGTCAATGAGTGAGTGAAAGTAAATAACTATATAAAAGAAACCGTCGTAAATAAAGAGCTCCCGGGACGCACGACAGCCCTGTCCAATAAATCCCGCTTAGCAAATCTACGGTAATGACATATTAGGAAAGCCATTAACATTCCAGGTATGCCCCAGTTGCTTATACGGGATAAACCAATTAACGGGGAGCGTTCCCGAATGTTCCCTATGGAACGAACTTGTTTCAATCTACCGATGAAGTTAATGGCCCTGATGAATACCTTCAACTTGACCTTTCAGCACAAACTTTGGAAGATAAAAGGGGGATGTGTAAGTTTGCAGCTCCCTGGAGTTCCCGCTTTTAACGTAAATTACCCAAATGCAAAATAATAATAATAAATAATAATAATAAATAATAATAATAATAATAATAAAATTATTTTCCCCCAAACTTAACAGCTCAGACACCTTGTCCTATAATAACCATTTATTTATTATAAAAAAACTATTATATTGAAGCTGCAGCGTTTTTTTTTTTAATATTAATAAGCTATTTTAATTTAGAACGTTTCAATTTTGAAATCGATGTAAATATAAAATATTCTTTTTACTACTACATGATAGTTTTTAATCTCCTTTCTAAGATATGGATTTGATTTAATTTTCTTCAACATCATTAAAGGACCGATGTAATTGTAATATTCTGGTTGACAAAAATCTAAAACGCAAACATCAGCTTTGTAATTTTTTCAGACAATAACCGAACATATTGATAAGAGCCGAATGACCTAAATGCGACAACAAATATATGAAGAACTTGTATTCAACGAATTTATATTTGAAAAGAAACCATAGTTCTATGGCGTATTAAGATTACTTGTATAATTCACCATAGCCTACAACAAAGTCTTTCTGAAATAGATGTCAGTGATCATTATACTCAGTCCTACTTTGATGAATAAATGAAATATAAAACTTGAGTAATAAATATCTGGATAACAACAGCTTTAGTAAATGTTTTGAATTTTCCTATTCAGTCACAACTAATGGAAATAACTTAGGTTACATGCTTTTCATACTTCGCATTTCCCAGAGTCTGCAATGTTTGTCGTTATAACAACAGCTTTACTATATTGGTTAAAGTACTAATTCTCTCTGATAAATGATAGATATCTGTTTGATGATAAAGGACTTCATGATCTAGAAGGGAATAACGAAACAACTCGAAAATTTATACAAGCAATGAAAGTAATATAACTGTAGTTCCCTAATAGAATAAATATGAGCGGATATGATCGTGGATGAATCCTACCAACAGACCTAGGTAAATATAAAAAAAAAAGTAACCAATAATGCCCCAGCATGTTATGCATAACTGTGTATTCGCACTTCAAAATTTGGGGGTCCCTAAACATTCGATGATACTGATAGAAAACGATGTAGATATATATATATATAAAAAAAAGAGCATACGCAGTAACAGCAAAACAGCCTCTGTAATTCCGCAGTTATTCAGAGCACCTGCAGATAATGCGCATAGCCGTGAACGTGCCTCCAGGGATAAACTTGACAGCTTTCTTACGGAAAGGATCATTTTGGTCTGATTGGCTGTAATTGACAGAATGAAGTATTTTAAAACACTGATAATCCTGCCTTTGTGTCTGTCGATTTGTCTCTCAAACAGATTAAGGACACTTTGCAAGTCAAATCTACCCATTGTGAATAAGTAGCAAGGATTCTAGGCGAGTTGTTTATCAACTACAAGCTCTCGCAGCTGCAGGAAATGCAAAAGGAGTACAATGAAATTGAAAATACATGATTACCATGGTACATGAAAATCAGTCCTGTAGATATGATAAATTCAAAAGACTAATTAGACATTAACTATAAACTGTGAAAAAGGCTCCCATATATAAATAGTGATGCATCTGCTTGTGTGGTACATATTTTTAAAAAGGAAAATGACTGAAATGCATTTTCTTGATGGTGCCTCATTCCTTGGACATTGTGTATATACTGGGTACTTTCGGTAATACAGTATTGTAATCTAGCCTTTTCCCTAAAAGCTCTCCAGCACATGATCTTGGTTAATACTAAATCTGGCAAGCGATTCACTGGATTGCATTCCTCTTTCTTCTCAGACCAGCAATTAATCTGCTTCAGGCAATCATAATCTAAAAAAATACAAGTGTCTAAAATATGAAAAAATAGGTTTTTGTTACTAGAAGGTAAATTTCTATCTTAAGACTTCCCAAGTTTCTAAAGTATCACTGCAGTTGCCACGACCACCATAAACTTTACGACAAACATTCCTGCCGTATTCGTGAACATAAAATGTAGGCACTAAAACACAAAGAGTTAAGATAAACTACAGCGCATCAAAAGCATTTAAAGATTTCTTTCAAGCTCACCTACACAGACGTTCCTTAGCTTCAAGTAATGACCGGCTGTTTTGAAGACAATACTTGAGTCCTAAAACTTGAGGAAAAAACGCTCGAGAATTAATGTAAAGGAATATTTAAATGGCAAAACGAATTTAATGACTACTTACCGAGAATTTTCAGAAAATTTTCAGTAGAGAAACAATATCCACTGGAACTGCACATAGAAGAACCAACTACTGTACTTATATTACCATGGGATTTGCATAACACGTTCTTGTTACTATCTTTCATACTGACTGACACTTCAAGTATTATTATTATTATTATTATTATTATTATACATCACGTGCACACATGATACGGAAAACCTAAGCACTATTAACTTTTTAGGAAACTGTCTACAAAGCAGAGGCACGCCATGTGAAAAAAAGTGGTAAGAAAATTAAAGATAAGTACAATACCGGAAAATATGAAATATTCATAGCCAACAAACCCTACTTCAGTGAACAGTCTGCAAAGCTTTATGTCACTCTAAGATACCTGAAAGATGAAAATGCAATTTTAACTGCTGCTGAATAATTATAAAATCTCTTCAAGTTATTATTGCTTGGAGTCTGAATGACGTAAAAGCAAACACAACAGGTGATGGAGTTGCTATAAGATTATGTTTCAAAACAAAACAATCTGGGACCACTGAGGCAAACAGCATTCACTAACTCGATGTCTGTCAGGATATTGTTCCCCTCCTCATACGAGTAACACCTGCACTTGGAACACGTTTAAGAATTAATGGCAGGAACTGAAGTAGGCTAAAGGATTTGAGTGTGGCCAGGAATCTTCACTACAGATGAGAGAAAAATTTGGACGGGTCAGAACAACACAGCACAAATCTCTCTCTCTCTCTCTCTCTCTCTCTCTCAATGCCTTGTTGTGTAAAAAAGCATCTCAATGAGAGGTTTCAAAACCGCTACATGTAGCGAAGGAGAGGAACTTTGTCATATTAGGTTGAAGGGACACCTATTTGGGAAAGTTCCCTGTGATGGGACCACAATAACAATCCGAGAAGGGTGTCTTAGTTTTTTTCTTTTTTGTTTCCAAGTATAAGTGACTCCATTCCAAAGCAATGTTTTTTTCCCATTTTAGGCTTTGACTATTTTCTAGAAGTAAGTAAGTATAGCTTAGTTTGCAACCATGGCAGTCGCAATTGTATTTTACGTGGCTAAGAACCATTGGTTTTAGGGCTTTTATTTTAACAAGAAATACAGAAATATTAACTCTTCATCAAGAGACAGGCCCATCGAATGATCAAAACAACTCGGCCAACAAAGGGTTATTTTTTTTATACCAGGCCGCAATCTATTGTCATTGTCAGAGGAACATACACTTGGCAAACAAAAAGTTTATAATTATGCTGATGCCTGACATCAAAAGTTCTTGATTTTGGGAAGGGAAAACTTCTCATACACTCTTACCATTCTTTTACCCGAAAATTGTTACTAGAGTCTAAGCTTGAGGATGCAAGGCGCGGTAGTGTTCATTAAGTATTCATGAATGGGAGGTTTCGTTAAATATTTCATCAAGACTCATCTTTGTTTGGCTCAAATTATTTCGAGCAAAACATTTTCGGTGTCGAATACCAAGCGGTTGCAACATCTAGTAATGAAAACCCATAGTCAACACTGAAATTTATCAATACACCTTCTCATAAAAATGAATTTCTTCGTCTGTCGTAATATTTACGACGTTCTAAATAGTGTACCGTGAACTATGAATACTACAATAATTAGTTCTAGTGTCGTTGTAAAAGTAAACATTCCGAAATAGGACAGGATGAATTTTAAATTCTACATAAATGACTTTCCTCTCAAAATAATTTTAGTAATGAACCCAGAGCACAAAGGTAAAATTCTTTATTACTATAGGGTTAACGTGCGGCTAGCAGTCTGGAATACAGTTTCTATGGGCAGTTTTAAACTTTAGTCATGGGTGACAACAAAGGTCAACGTGGTTCGGCAATATCTACGGCAAAAAAAAAAAATAAAAATAATAAAATAATAATAATAATAATAATAATAATAATAATAATAACAACAACAGATTAGGTGATGACCCACAGGAGTATAATTTCTGTAGTGTGCAAAGTACTCGGTGTTGTATTTATCAAACTGCACTGCCTCTGTTATTGACAAAATAAGTAACCTAGAAATACATGGACTGAAAACAGACAACGCCAATCGAAAGTTACAATATGCAAGACACAATAACATGACCTTAAAAAACACAGAAAGAGCACACTAGAAAATAAAAAAAACAAGGTTTCGCTCATGCTAGAATCAGCCGACCTAGTGCCAGCAATGGTCTGAGAATCCCAAATACGGCCTTATCGTCCATACCCTCTATTCGAGCTATACGCTTCTCCCCGTTAAACGCCGATCAGATGTCTGGCTATCGCTTGACCGTACGCCAGTCGAATTACGTCACAAAGCGAAACCGCGTCTCGATACTCGACACTCAATGGCATTCCCTTTCATCCAACCGAACACCGAGCGACCACCAATTTTACGGGCTAACAAAAGGAACAAAATGAAACGGCTGTCACTTTACTGGAGTGTGTTGGGTTCCTTGTATTTATAGACCTTGCACAGCTGGACTCGTGTGGATGTTGCAAAGCGCAGCTGTGTGGTCTTTTGCCCTTCCGTAATCAACAATGCGCTGGCTAAACGAAGATGATATCGTCAATGATAAAATCAAATTATGGGTAAACCTGGCCACCCATTTATAAAAACAAAAAGAAAGGAAAATAGTAAATGTACAGAATTAACTTCCTTATGCAAACAGCTTGAAAGGGACGCTTTCAAGTTTACTTGAAGGTTTGCGTATCATTTTAAGAAAAAAAAATCGGCAAAATAAGTGGAAAATTATCAAATGACAAATAAATACTTCCTAAAATATGAAGCTAAAAGTAATGAAACTACGTTACCGGTTTAAATTATGCTTAATATCACAAAATTATGCAATAATAAAGAAAAATAGTCTTCAATTTTCTATCAAGGGAGCAAATACCATTAGTGGCATTATAGTATTTTTCTCAAAATTGTTTTTCAAATTGTAGAGCATATTTTCTGAAGAGACGAGTAGCGTTTCATAGGTCACTATTACGGATCCGTGTTAAAAAAATGAAACTGATTGCAAATTGTAATAATAACGCTAGAATAGTCACGTTGGAACAGTAAAACTGTGAAACAGCGAACTTTTAAAGTTGTTAACTCGACATATAAATAAGAAGTAAGTACTATGCAAAACCAGTTCCAAGGACCAATTTAAAGTGATCTGAAACTTTTCTCCCTTTTCAGTAGCATTGCCCTGTTCATAAAACGAGCTTAAGTCCAATTCTCATAGTTCACGAGTTCGACAAGGTCTCAAACGATAAGAATTTGTGGACTAAAAACTGCACGTAACACAAAAATATGACGCACTTACGTCAAGGTAAATCATTTCCCTTTTCAATATAATACTGAATCTAAGACAACGACAGGACCACCAGAGAAGATTAGGAAACCTTACGCAAGTAACCGTCTCAGCGGCAACAGAAATAATAAAATAAAAAACGCCGAGGCTGCATAATGGGCTCCGCGCAGGCGCTGTTCATTAGCACGCATCTGAAGGTAACAAGCGAGGTTATTATCGTGAGCGCACGACGATCAGCATCCTCTTGGCGTAATTAAATCTTGGGGCGTCCAATCACAGGGCCTCCAAGCAAGCACGTCCGCTCAACGGCGATCCGGTGCAGCATTAAAAATGACATAAATCCCTAATTATGTTTACGCAGGGAGTATCAGGAGACATGATCGCCGAGTCATAAACAACCCCAAAGGCCGTGGCATCCTGTTACCTTGTTAATTGGGAACTGGAGGCACTTTTCATTCACAATCGGGACCAACATCTCTCGGAAGAAAACAGGTAAACGAAAATAAGAGAAATTTAAACTAGCAACAACAGTCATAAATGATACACTAAAATGTACTATACAGATTTTCATAGTGAGAGTAACCGCGTACTATCATCATGGGCTGAATTTCGTAATGATTATAATAAAAAACCGGCTACCTCCCACAAGGTTTCAATTTATTAGTAACCTTCTGGAGGGAGATTACGACTCCAGACTTTATTACCTCTCAAAAATCAAGGGTCCCGATTTTAGCATCTAATTTCTCGGAATGTGCGTTTAAGAGTCAGTTAAGACACTAATGGAGCAATAAATTCAGAAAATACTTTTCAGATGCTACCTGATGAAGTGAACGGTCCATGACCACAACTGTCAATATATATTATGTAAGGACTTTAACACTAAAATACTTCTCAGTTACTAGAATTTCACGGCGTTTTCGTCAGACTTTCACTTAAAACACGTTCCCTATAATGAATTTAAAGTAGGTATAACGATATTACGACAGATAATCGTCAAAACAGCTATATTTTCAGATACCTAAGATAATATTATAATGAGTAAGTCAGCACACGAAAATTGTAACAACAGTTAAGTTTGTACATTAAGAAATAATCATTCCAATGCCACAATCCTTCTGATAAATGATTAATAATGTAAATTTTTATGGACAAATTCAATGGTTGTGTGGATGTTTTTATATATATTTTACATACATGTATATATATATATATATATATATATATATATATATATATATATATATATATATATATATATATATGTATAAGCATGCATACATATATATATATTATACATAATATATTATATATATATATACAATATTATATATATATATATATATATATATATATATATATATATATATATATATATATGTGTGTGTATGTGTTTATGTGTGAAATCAAATTGCTGAAATTGCATTATGAGGGCAGATTATTTAGTACGATCTGTACTGCTATATACTGCCCTGAATAAACTATAAAATGTTAAAGATTTGAGTATGAAGCTTTAAGAAGACTAGAAGGATTCGGATGATAGGTATACATATGGAATTTCCGTAATTTTGATTCCTTATAGCCTTCTCAAAGTTTCATATTCAGATCGTAAACACCTCTTACAATTTAGCTGCCATAGTATGATTCCTGTTAGTATAGATGGATCTTTCCTAGATTGAGACCCCCAAGGGTTTTCGGGGTCGTTATCTAGAACTAATATTTCTTGAGGTTCATTATTTTTATGATATTTACAGTCTTTTGTTAATGTTTTTACGGTAATCCCCAACGGTCTTGTACTAAACACGCCGCAAAAATTGATACATACCGGGTTAAAACCCGTGGGGGTCACCATCTAGGAAAGATCAGTATAGATCGTACTAGAATAATATAGAGAAACGTAATAGACCAAATCAGTGCGTTCGTTCTCTTACAATGAAAGAAATCCCTCGACAAAAGTGACCCCATAAAGTGGCAGTTTCATGGTCAATGAAGAGCCACCTAAAACAAAACCCCAGGATCAGTAGGAGGTCGTAAATTGTGCCTGCGGTAGGCCTACTACCACTACTACTGCAATTACTATTAAGTTTATTCCACTTTTTCGAAAAGAGCGTGGTTCCCAAAACCCTGTGAATGCCAACATTATTCCCCTTGAATTCGTCTTCTGCTGCTGTGTGTGTGTTATTGTATGGAATTAAATAAGATAATAACTCATCAGAGGAAATTTAGGCCTACGCGCTCTGAAAAGTTTTTTTCCTTTCCTGCTCTCTGACTCTTTTAAACACGTTCAAATCAGTGATATATAAGTCATTCAAATCTGTGTTTCCGGTTTCGCATATACTGTAGTATCCAAGCTTTGTTAGCAATACGGAGGCGTGCGGGAAATTTGTGTAAAAGATATATTAGCCTTTTGCTTATGACTCTTATGACAATTACGTCTGTGGGCAGTGGCAGTGACAGTGACTCGAGCGGTAAGGGGAAAAATGTTTATACCTTTGTTTGTTCAAAGACCCATATCTCCGACAGTTTTCAAGGTGGACCTCTCAATTTCGTTTCATTTTGCAGCTGATTGCATATTCTAACGTAATCTCTTTTTTTTTGACGTTTGGATGCGTCATCATCAAGCAAAGGATTTAAGTTTGGATGACGTTTATATACGTCATCGGTAAGCGAAGGGCTTAAATTTGGATGACGTTCATATACTTCATCGGTAAGCGAAGGACTTAAATTTGGATGACGTTCATATACTTCATCGGTAAGCGAAAGATTTTAAAGGACTTTTAAAATCGGTCTGGATGACGTTCATACTTCATCGGTCGATTCTAATTGATGACGTCATATATCAGTAAGCGAAGGACTTAAATTTGGATGACGTTCATATACTTCTTCGGTAAGCGAAGGACTTAAATTTGGATGACGTTCATATACGTCACCGGCAAGCGAAGGACTTAAATTTCGGTGACGTTCATACACTTTATTGGTGAGCGAAGGACTTTAAATTTGGAGGACGTTCATATACTTCATCGGTCAGCGAAAGGGTTAACTTTCAAACATTAGGAGATACATGCAAAATACTCAAGTACGGAGTTAACCTAAGCGAGGACGGCATCTAACTCTGTTATGAAGAAAGACAAGGCCATGAGTTGTAATGAAAAAATGAGATCCAATGGCGTTCAGGGGAGCACTCTATCACACCAGTTTTAGTTCGGGTAATATTTACAAACTACAACAAACAGAAAACCTTCTTTTCGAAGCATCCTGAAAGAAATTACCAATTCCTGTTATACATAATCAAGAAAAGGAACTTTTCAGGACGGAGGAAATGGAAATGCGTAAACGGATACATACTGTAGTAAAAAATAATATGAATCGACTTTTTGGGGTTCATCTTAGGCTGTGACAATGTCAAAGCAAATTGAAATAACTGATCATAATGCTAACCAGTAAACCCATCTTTTCATTTAATATGATTCTCAAATAGGATTTAACAGTTTTTAAACAATTTCCTTGTTTTTGGTATAATCACATGCTCTAAAGACTAATAATTATATCTACAGCAACTGGAGAAGTCGCAATAAATCAATTATGAAATAAAATAATTAAATCATAATTACAGCACCCAAGATATTATAAACGATTCGTAATAAATACTAACAGAATTAGAAAATTACTAAAGAACGACAAACAGATTTCTGAAAGCTCAAACCACAGTATGAACATGAGGAGAGAGAGAGAGAGAGAGAGAGAGAGGAGAGAGAGAGAGAGAGCCTAACAAAGTTAAATTAATTTCAAGTAGAGTACCATTATTCGCCATAATGAACTCAACAAAAATATCACAGCCAGCACATCCATAAAAGGTAAAAAGGGAAAGGGTGCGACGTCTCAAGACCCCACATCTTATCTGCTCTCCTCATACATAAGGTGACCCTTTCTACAGAGTACGAAGCGTCTAAACGGTATCGTCTCTTCCGAAATATGTTCGTGTGACACCTCCATAAATGCCCTTCGCCAATACAGTCCTTGAGATTTACTCTTGTGGCCTTCTTTGGCAATCTTTGGGCTTCTCGCAGAGGACCACCTAGGGGCAACGCAACCCCCTGAAGGGCTCTGGCCACTGGAAGTGATAGGAGAAAAGAGATCTGTGAAGGACCTTGAGTAAAACCGATATAGGTCCAAGACGCGTCGTCAAGTTCATTCCTTATAGTCCAAATGTCGGGTCCCTGGCATTTCGACTCTCTTATACCATAGGATATTTACTGCTTTAAAATAAAAAAAACTTTTTGCGAGGAGGAGTAAAGTTATTTTTCACGAAAACGTTTAATCGCCACCAGCACAAGTTATTTAAGTCACCACAACATATCTTGGAATTGGTTATCCCAAATTTTCACAAGAATAAAATACACAGGGAGATATTTTACTAGACATTATGTATAAAACCTTCATTTAGTAAGCTGTTATCCAGAAACAAACTAACTTTTATGAATTTCGGCGTAAATCACTATATCATATGTACATCAAGAATAATCTGAAACTGGGTATAAGGATAGCCCAAATCTTAGGCGGCTGGGTAACAATAAACAATACACTACATAAGATGCAACAAAAAAAACAAAAACAAAAAAACAATTACGACGCCCAAGGAATAGCAAGACCTTATGTCAGTGAAAAAATCTACAAAGTCTACAAATCATCTCTGAAACACTGAATCGTTGTGGCGAGATTTATGTTACGAACACCTGAGGTGTCAAAGAAGATAAACTTATGCACAACAGAAACGAGAGAACATGTTATGGTAAACAGACCGAGTAAAACGCCCAGCCAAATAAGGGCGTCAGCACTTGAGGATGACATTTACATCCCAGTAAAGGTAATACCTTTGCGGCTTTCCCCCGTGTCAGCTGGTCGAGACCTATCCGATGCGGCGAAAATATGGAGGTCCATGCCTATTAAAGTAAGTAGTTCTCTCTGGGTTCGGTGACACAATATCCAGAAATAAGTTCAAATACATCATGCCTGCACGGCACAATGATAAAATTGGTTAAGGTCTAAGGTCTTCTTGTACGATACAAAATCTGTTCAGTGTAATTCAAATTATTTCATTGTTACGTGAATGTCAACAGCCTATGGAACCAAAACGCACTGTACAGTAATTACTGACCTAATGGAGTCAGTCACATTTACTGAAAAAAGTATAATGTTTGAGAACGTTTTCCTAAATTTACCATTTCCATCCATTAAACACACATGAAACTAGCTAAATAAATATGGATAACCATTGAGAACCATAAACTTATAAATTTAATATACATCTTGATGCGCATTTAAGGGGAAATTTATACAAAATTCAGATGCAAGGAGGTGGAGATTAAAAAAATCCATCGCAAGTGACAGCATCAAGCAATAATGGATAGTAAATTTCTCCTTAAAAAATGTTTATTAAAGACCGTGTTACATACTGTACACCCGCCTCCATGAAGCATAACATTACTAGCCGTAAGATTAACGATTTGCTCCTTGACCGAAACGAAACACGTTAATGAAAAAATAATACAATAGGAAAAAACTCATTTAGCGCTTTAATCCATCAAGAATAGTCGTTTGCTCATTGTAGGATATTCATGCATTGTATTATCCCATTTATCTATTTTCCTATTTTTTAAGTCTCATATGAAATCGTTCGTTTGCAAATGACTAAAAAAATTACATTGCGATTGCTTGATGTCTTGAGTCTCGACCTCCGTCAATATGAATGAATTGCCTCTTGGCCGAGTGCAAAGCCTTATCAAACTATATATACAAACAAAGATGTTTTGCATAATGGGCCAATAATAACCACTAATACACAGAGACAAAAACATGATGACTGAGGCTATAATATAAATAAATATATACATACACTTATTTATAAATAAATAAATAAATATATATATATATTATATAAAATTAAGTTTTATATATATACTATATATATATATATATATATATATATATATATATATATATATATATATATATATATATATATATATATATATACAGTATATACAAACACACACACACAAACACACACAACACACACACACACACACACACATGTATATATATATATATATATATATATATATATATATATATATATATATATATATATAATATATATATGATCTAATTTTAAATGACGAAAATTAATCTTTAATCTTACCTTGAGAGAGAGAGAGAGAGAGAGAGAGAGAGAGAGAGAGAGAGAGAGAGAGAGAGAGAGAGAGAGAGAGAGATTTATCTACAATGACGCTCGAAACTTGAGCGAGTTGTGCATTCCCCATAGATTCTTAACTACCTCCAACTTCCCGAAACCATCCGAAGGCTCCCAGTCACCCAAGGGACTTAACCTCACGTTAACCTTTAACGCCACTTGGCTCTTGTCTTGAAAGTTACCTCAACTACTGACCTACCTGGTGTTATGGCAGATGCTGAGGATCCGCAGTAAGCTCTTTCCTGATGCCCGGATAACGGGATTATTTCCACCTGTTGTTGGCTTATCCCCGGCGTTAACAAACGAATAGCGGGGGAACAAGTGAAGGGTGTACATATACGCGGACCCTGTGAATTAAAGTACAAGATTCGTTAAAAATGTTGCTTATGCATGCGTATATAAACACATAGCTATGGAAATGAATTTAAATGAATGCACAATTAAGGATAGAGCAAATAAGTCACATATATACTTATAAAATAGCCATTCAGATCGACCTCATTTTGTTGTAAAAATATCGATAGAAAACTGCTGACATTTTGCCGCAAGATTTTTTTTTTTTGTGTGAAATCAACAAAAGATCTGAGGAAAAATATACGTCCTTTCTAGACTACCAACTTATAAATTAAGACAGATGAAATCAATTACTTGCCAAAAATATTAACAGAAAATTGCTGACATTTTGCCGCAAGATTTTTTTTTCTTTTGTGAAATCAACAGAAAGATCTGAGGAAAAACGTACGTCCTTTCTAGACTACCAACTTATAAATTAAGACAGATGAAATCAATTGCTTGCCAAAACACACTACTGCACAAAAGGTCTTAAATGAGTGAAAGTGAGATTTCTGATACATACAATTTGGTTACAATTCCCTTAGTAGCAGTTGACAACGATACTGCACACAAAAAGCAAACTAGACTTTCTCACACATTAATGACAGTGTTGAATGTAATGCTCCGTGGGCCAACGTTTGCGTTCAAAAGCTTCCTGATATTAGTTCCTAAGCATTTTGAGAAACCACCACATTGAAGTGGTTTTTCAAGCGTTCTCATTAAGACGCTGCTGAACACGATGAGGGACAACCCAATTTTTCTGCCAAATCAGGCCAAAGCGAACAATAAAAAGGTTCATTGAACCCCATACTTTGAACGCTCAAGGTAAATACTGCAAAAAAAAAAAAAAATCATGACTTCACTTAATCCGATAACAACGACAGTGTTTGTTTATTCCTCACTAACAGGACATAAAACTAATATCCCAATCAGGTTCAACACTTCCAATGGCTATACCCACTAGCCTGCTATGTGTAGCCCCACCCCACTGGCCATTTCGATGAATAATGAAAGGTATTTGTATCGCATATCCGTCATTCACATACGTAAAACTATCATCCATTTAGATCACGCTGCAAATTGGATTTGCTTTGATTGATTGACAAAACAATCCTTTTCGTCTCGCCATTCACCAAAACCCTATTTATAGTTCACGCCGGTTTAATCCCTACAAAGAACAACTCGCCCAATTTTATTTATTAATAAGAATTAATATGATACGAGTATAACCCTTTAAGAAAATCAAGAGAGAAAAATGAGTTTAATAAATAGTTACGATGAAGAAAAACAACATGCACTCAGGGAAATAATCAACTGATGCAGGCCATTAAATCCATGCCTGGAAAAAGTTTAAAGTATTTCGATTCAAAATGAAAATGGAGATATAAAAATAAACGCCTTCCGTTCTCACCTTACCTTCATGACATTTTACTGTATTAATATAATAGATGCATAATCTTGTTATTTAACTGCTTATATAAAAGCATGACCCTTAGGGCCATAAAGATATTAAAATGTCGACCCACTATTTCTTTTACAACCGAGTTTCTATTTCACGCCATAAATTTGATTCAGGCCTTGTAGCTAATTCTGTTTAAATCCATGTAAGCTGAACGACACCAAGATCGAAACCTTATCACACTCAATTAAAGTTAATTACTGCCATGGGCTGCACTACAAACAAAATTTATTGCAAGCTAACTGAACGTACAATCCAGATTGTATCAGCAACGCCTTGAAATAAATCCATAATATAAATATCAAAAGTGAAGCACAAAGGTCAACAAAATATCTTTTGCTTTTTGTATCAGCAACGCCTTGAAATAAATCCATAAGATAAATATCAAAAGTGAAGCACAAAGGTCAACAAAATATCTTTTGCTTGCGACATCAGAAATATTTGTATTTCAGTTACAATGTCATAGAGTTTATAGGAATCTGCCACAGCCTAGGACATTTATTCACTGAAGTTGCTAGGTTTCTTCGCTAAAATTTTCTCTGGAATTTTGGCTATAGGGGATCAGAAATAGGAAGCACAATGAAAAATATACATCGAATTTGTCGGTTTTGGTATAAAGTTGAAATATCTTAAAAGTGAAACTTCCGGAGGACTTACAAAACATGTAACGTCAACATCACAAGCTGAAATGATCCCTAACATCTGCCAAGCCTAGTCATGACAAAAACGTCAACTTCTTTTCAACTGAACTTGGTCTAAGCCACGAAAGGCATGGACGGTCGTTTCCCAATCGACCAACCCCAACCAATGCTCAATGAAAAAGAAGAACGCCAAGATTTGTTGATGTAAATATTCGTACCCCTTCCCTTCGGTGTAGAATGGATGCCACCGTCGGGGGGACATGGCCAGGGGTAATGGTTCTCTTCAGCCACTTCCATTCTATCCAATGGATGACTGATCGCCTGGCTGGTCACTGGATGATGGCAATGAATATACTGAATCCCCATAACAAGCGAGGTAGGAACCACTCCTGGCATGAAAAAAAATGAAGCACGAGAGGAGAGAGAGAGAGAGAGAGAGAGAGAGAGAGAGAGAGAGAGAGGGAGAGAGAGAGAGAGTTTTTTTTTAATAAATAACTTTATATTCTCTTGCCTAATCAAAACCTATCCTGCCTGAAACCTAGACTACTTTGACAGTTACCAATAGATTTGAATGTCGAAAAAAATATGTGAATATACTAAAGATTGGGCTCAATTCGGTAACATTAAACGCACGCACTTCGAAAAGCTAAATGTAATAAGACTCCACTGTGCTATATACAATTATAGCGTTTTAAGAACCCAATTCGTTTTTTAAGAAATCTATTCACTGCATTACGGAGAGAGAGAGAGAGAGAGAGAGAGAGAGAGAGAGAGAGAGAGAGAGAGAGAGAGAGAGAGAGAGCATTTTGGGAAAATTTTAGCATGTTAGCAAATTAATTAATTTTTAAATAAAATAATTCATTATATTACGGGCGAGAGAGAGAGAGAGAGAGAGAGAGAGAGAGAGAGAGAGAGAGAGAGAGAGAGAGAATCACTGCTCAAAAAAAATCCCCTCTGTATTTGACCTTTCCGACAAATCCGCATTAACTATTCTATATGACCTTTCCCACAAATCTGCATTATCTAAACACAAGACCGGGCTAGGTGCTGAAACCACAAAATAAATTTTACTACCCACACCTAACAAACGTCCTAATAAAACAGGATTCATGAACCTCGAGAAATGGAAGCCCTACAACACGGTGATGAACAACAGCTGAAACGTTCTCCTTCAGGCATGAACAAGCAAGAGAAAGATCCCTTTAAATAATGCAAGCAATGAAAACACATTCTCAGGTTACTGTCGAGGTTATACTCGGCCCATCGTCTAAGCGCAAATGTCAACATTGTTGCTTAAGCATCGTATCTAATAAACTTAGTCAAGGTTGATGTTTTTGATTAAGGGTCAGTCTGGATGACTCACCAACAGTGAGTTCCGGGTAGTGGAAAATCGTACTTTACAATTAACTTATTTCAACATGAATAAAAAATCCTGTACAATTTAACATCAAACCTGTAACATACGTAAACAACATGATATTTTAGCAATTCGAAACACATGAACGGAATGAAAAAGTCTCAATTTGAGTTTCCTGTTCGTAATACTATTTTTCCTTAACCGTTACAATATTCCATTCCGAAGAGGAATTCTATACTTGTGATGCAAAGGATTAAGCGTCATCTGACAGTATTTACCACAAAGGGAAACACACACAAGAAAGGCTACTGCTAAAGGCCTTTGTAGATAATTTAAAAAATATGGCGGACTTGATAGTCAAACAGTATATTCAAATTTAGAAAAAACACTATCAATGAAAGCGGTTACCGAAAAAAAATCTCTTTCACCTTGCAAAAGATCTTTGCTTCAAATCGAAATCCGCCAAACTTAATACCCAAACTCGATCATAAATGTGAGTAAAGTTATATGGAAAATTTTGCGGTCTTAAACTTACTCAAATCCCTCTAAACGATGGTCTAAAAAGTGCCTTCTTGTGCTTTGTAACAAAGAGATTACACTAAAAAGTGCATACTTTTAGTCAAGGTTACGGGTGATTCTGGGAAGCAATACTCCAGTCAGGTCATGTTAGATTAGGCTAGGTTTCTTTGGGGAGGGTCAGGTTGGGAGGCATCCCTGTGATTACCACTGTCGTGTTTTCCTGCTTATTATTATTATTATTTTTTTTTCAGTGGCTACAGACATGAACCATATTATTTTTCACGCTGCTTCTCTCTGGTTGCTATTAACTTTTGTTTTCCCGTAATCAAAACCCCCGTTTCCCATTGAGATTTCCAGTATGTTAGACAGGGGTACACAAAAGGAGTGGTTAGCCCAAACTATAACGGTCAAAATTTATTATAAACCACGTTAAGCAGATGCAAAAGCACATGGATTATTCATTTGGCGCGAATTTATCATACAATTACAAAGATTAACCTGCCACGAGTTATGTAACCTCAACTTTCAGAGGACAGACTAAACCATGAGTTAGGCACCTTAAACTGTCAAAAAGTGGTAAGCCTATCTTGTATTGGGATGGTAGCCTCTCGTGGAGGGAGGGTAAACTTTGCAGTCAGCAGTCCTACACCCATTTTATAAGTCATGTAGGACCTCCGCGGGACAGAGGCTAAAATATTTCCATTACACACACAAAACGCATTTATATGCCATTGAATCCGCCAATGAGCAACAACTTTATTAATCACGCTCAACGCACCCTTCAAGCACTACCATTACCATCCTGGATTTGAAAATACATCTACGACTAGTTTTGTTTAGTAAAAGTTATCTATGATAATGTATATATCGCATATCTAGGCCATACGGCATTATCTAATGCTGCTGTGAAGACATTTGGGGAAAAACTTTATGACAATACTACACTGCTGAATTACTAATACGGGCAGTTTCTTTCACTCTCGGTAAAAGGCAAAATGACTGATAATTTTTTTTTCCAGGAGTGCATGGAGGCTCCTAACCATCACAAAATAATAATAATAATTACCTTGAACTCTTTCGAATTTCATTTCAACCGCCGAGGGTTTAGTTATAAAGATCAGAATCAAAGTCTCACACGCGCACAGAAACACCAAAACCACAAGTGCTCCGCGTAGCAGACGAGGCGTCCTGAAAACAGTTTCTCGCCGTTAACGTCTTCAGACGCCAATGTTCGTCTTACTAACAACTATTATCACGGCAAAGCTGCCCGTTCAGATTGGGTTGTTCAAATCAAGCCATCAAGGGGTCAATAAAAGGTATCCATGGTGGTGCTAAAGCGGATTGAAAAATTTAATAAATGAATCTGAACGAAAACCACTGAATACTTTCTTCTACATAAATAGAATTACTTTGGGAAATGTTCATACCAAATGAAGGAATGAAGGAAGGAGGAAGAACGATAGAATTTAGGCCAAAGGCCAAGTGCTGGGACCTACGAAGTCATTCAGCGCTGAAAGGGAAATTGAGAGTAGAAAGGTTTGAAAGGTGTAACAGGAGGAAAACCTCGCAGTTGCGCTATGAAACAGTTGATAGGAGATGGTGGAAAGAAAGATATAAGAAAGAGAATGTGAATGGAGGTACAGTTAAACGACAGAAAGGGTTTGCAGCTAGGGGCCGAAGAGACGCTCCAAGGATCCATAAGCAATGCCTAACAGTGCGCCGCATGAGATGCGCTGACGGCACTAACCCCCTACGAGGCATACCAAATGAGAAGATTAAGACTGTATTTCCTTTCACTTACCGTAAACAGTATGCATCTCTCTCTTTCTCTCTCTCTCTCTCTCTGATAGACATTCTGTGTATAAATACAGAGAATAAATAAAAAATCAAAGAAGTTCCCGTCAATTAAACCAATTATACCGAGAACTGATGTCCGTAATGCAAAAACTAGACATTATAGTGGCAGCGTTCAAAATGGAAAGAGCCACAGTCATTTCAAATTTTTAGGCCAATAAATAAAGTACTCCATCCTAGCAAAAGGGAAATTAAGGAGCCATAGAGCCTTGCATTATACATCAGCGACACTCCAAGAAAATTAACAGTAGCAACCACTGAAGTAATAATCAACGGAAAAACGATGAGGTTTTTCGGGCAGAGCTAGATAAGGAGGCGGCATAGTCAAGAAATGGACTCCAGTGGTGATTGTCGTCCGGGTGGGGAATGGGGGAGGTGGCAATGAGAGGGAGTTGGGAGGACAGGATAACATCAAATGCAAGCAGAAGACACAATGAGCCGTAACGGGGGTTATAAAAAAAAGGTTAAAGTTAGCGATGATGGATAAGCGATGGCTCACACGGAAGATGTTTACCTTACGATTATGGATGGCGCTGTGGTAAAAGACATCTGACGCACAAGTGAGGAAGTATACATTAAAAAACTAACCAACTGACCAACATACACATCATTTATATGTATGTATGTATAAGTGAATATATATAAAATTGTTTATTCTTCAGAATATATACATTCAATCACACAAGCATTAAAACCATCAACTATGAGATACACACACATACACACACGCACAGAGAGAGAGAGAGAGAGAGAGAGAGAGAGAGAGAGAGAGAGAGAGAGAGAGAGAGAGAGAGAGAGAGAGACAAGGATGCCAGGCTCACTCGGTTAAATGTGAGCGATGATGGAGTTCCAAGCCAGACAATTCTGTTCCCACGATAGGTTACGACAGGACATAACCTAAGAAGTAATTAGCTGTACGTGCTTCTGTCATGGAAAAGGGAAAGACTTATGCAAAGGGCCGTTTCTTACAGAACATTATATGAATAAATCTAACCTACAGTAATGTAAAAAGAAAAGACTTGTTAGATTTTTGGAAATTTACACTCCTTCAAGGGTTCTCGGCCTGAGGTTTGCAAACCTGCTTTTTCACTAAGTGATTTAGTTTATCCGCTATTAAAGTTAATCAATAAATCCGCGATAAATATATCAAGGTTTAAACAAACTGATTATAACGATAATACTATTCTTGCAAAATCAGGAAAAAGATTTTCTTTAATATAGGTTTCGTTAAACAAAATGGCAGTTTCAACAGCATTTATTTTATAGAGTAAACGCTCAATTCGTCTTATCTATTCATAATAAATCAAGTGTTAATTTAGGTTAATGGGGGCATGGGTCGATGATCTGATAACTCAAAATATTACACGCTCAAGCGGGAAACTTTTGCTCTAAATTATATGACTGTAAGATGTACAATCAAAAGCATGCGCTCACGATCAACAATATTTCTTTACAAACACGTTAAGTTGCAACAGGTCATTCGGAAATGTGCAGCACTATTGTAGTTCCCATTGTAAGTATAACAGCCTCATAGACTATCCATACAATGGTAGTCTATTATATGTTTATAGCAGTAAGATATACCAGGCGGGAGAGTTACAATAAAATATTCATAGCATATATTACAGTTTAGCAGTGTATATTATATATTCAATTGTTTGTTGATTTACATTAATTTAGTTTTTATCCTCTGCATTTTACGCGAACATTGTATACTGTGGAAAGTATCACCCAAAGCTAATGGATTTTCAAGCCTGTCCAATATATTAGTTTGCACATGGTAATAAAAATAATCTTTCTATACTTCAATGGACAAAAGTATTCGTACCTAAGATTTATTACTTTAATCTTAAATGCCATTAATATAATATATATATATATATATATATATATATATATATATATATATATATATATATATATATATAAACATATATATATAAACATATATATATGTATTATATATATATATTATATATATATAATATATATATATATATATATATATATATATATATATATATATATATATACATATATATATATGTATATATATATAAAACTGTTTATGAGCTAGATGTCAACTCACAACAAACGCGGTATCCTTAATTGTTTCCTGATAGTACCTTGTTCCTAGGAGACAAAAATGACTGCAGATATTGTCGGCATTCTTGATGATTTAATTAACTTTACTAGAAAAAATCAGAATATTCATACATTCCCAGAGAGGTAGGCAAAAGCCTCAATTGGCATTTAGTAAACAAGTTGGCATTCTAATTCATCCTCTGAAACTTGAGATTTCTTTATCTCTTCTTTTCCTCATGTATGGCTGCAGGAGTCAAAGCAAGTGATAGTAAAATGAAGTGGACAGCAGGCGTTTCATTCATAATGTTCCAAACATCTAAGGCACCTCATTATCTTACCAATAAAACAAAAGTAAGACCGCAGGAGCTCAAATCTCTTTTCGATTTTGTGTGCCGAACAGGAGTGAAATAATTGCAAAAATCATATATACAACATCTTTCATTATGTTCAAATTTTATATTTTAGTTTTTTCAGTAATTGTTTGTTATTTTATCTTTTCTAGAGCTCTTGAAAATGGAATTAAGCGAAAATTACGAAACTTCGGGAATAAGTATGAACATGAGATGTGACTTCTTAATTGTCCAATCAGTACTTACGGCTATGCCATTCCACTTATATATATATATATTGCTTATATATATATATATATATATATATATATATATATATATATATATATATATATATATATATATATATATATATATATATATATATAAATGTGGAGTGCCATAGCCATTATATACTACTAATGTAAGATGATTGTAATTGTAAAAAATTCGTAGACTACTGTGTATGCAGTTGTACATGTATGTATGTATGTATATATATATATATATATATATATATATATATATATATATATATATATGTATATATATATTAATGTATATACAGTATATATATATATATATATATACTGTATATACATTAATATATATATACATACATACTATACATATACATATATATATATAGTCTACGGATTTTATATATATACATACATACAGTAATTTTATATATATATATATATATTAATGTATATACAGTATATATATATATATATATATATATATATATATATATATATATATATATATATATATATATATATATAATTAAAGGAGCTCATAAAAATACCGAAAGGTAGAAAGTTAATGCTGTATTTCAGAGACCAACCGTCTCTCCAATTACAGGCAAGTATATGCATGAAGTAAGAAATACAAACAGGTGGTGTTTATAGCAAGAGTTTCAGAGGTCAGTCGTTAGGTCACTCCAGTTGATAGCTTCTTAATCTTCTTAACTGTTGGTTGGAGGAAGATTTTATCTATAATATGAGTCCCAAGCTCCTTTTGAGAGGTTCATCAAATTCAAAGTTGAGTGGGAAACAGACAACAAAACTCCTTTTCTTTATGTTTTAATGGAGACTCCACAGAATACAAATTTACTGTATACAGAACACCAAAATTTTCACTTTCATACATTCACTATTTCAGTTATCATGACATTTCTATGAAGATTGGCATGGCTAGCAATTTATTCTTAAGAGGCTTTCTTCTTAAGAGCCTTTCAGATTTGCTCCCTGGATTTCCTGGACAAGGAAACTGAACTAATCTGTAGGCAGCTGTCATCTTCAAAATACCCTGACCACATAATTGAGAAAGTAATCCATAAAGCTAACATAATCTTCTACCGTCCCCTCAAAACAAGTTTGGAGAGACACCCCACAATGAAATTAAAATCCCACACCTGAACAGGATTAAGACGTTGACACAGACACTTGGAAATTCTAACCCTTATGCTTTTACCTACCCAAATATCTTTGCCAAATCCCTGATTAACATCCAAAAAAGCCAGTCCCCAAAGACACAGGAGTATACGAAATCCCTTGTCTCGACTGTGACAAATCATATATCAGTTTTACTGGTAAATCACTCCCCAGAGTTTTACAGAACATAAAAGGTCAGTATGGTGTGGCCAACAGAGCTAAGCTATTTCTAACCACATATATAACATAACCACAGGATAAACTGGAATTTGTCAGGTATAATTTATAGCAGGAATTGTTGGTTCAAAAGCCAGAGTAAAATCAGTCCTGATTAAACAAAGAAATACGATGAACCTCTCAAAAGGAGCTTGGGACTCCGATATTTTATGGATAAAAATCTTCCCCAATCAGCGATTAAGAAGATTAAGAAGCTATCAACTGGAGTGATGTAATGGCTAACCTCTGGAACTCTTGGTATAAATATCACCTGTCTGTATTTCTTACTTCATTCATATACTTGCCTGTGGAGGGAGACAGTCGGTTTTTGAAATTATAGCATTAACTCTCTACCTTTTAGCATTTTTATGGGCTCCTTTTATTAGATGGAATTCTGTTTTAACAGAAGGTATTTCACAGTCATCTACAGATTTCATTATGATTTCCAAAAACATATTCTTATTGCCTCTAAGGGTTAATGGTGTTTGCAAAGGTAAGAAAAGAGATAAAAATTAAGGAATAGGGAGTGAGAACGATACTGTAACAAGATCCCTACAAAATATGAGTACTTTGAGATTACCGACAACTAACCTTGCAAATTAAACTAAAATGTTTTGAAATGAACGAAAAAACAGAAAACCTCTTGAGGAAGAATAGGTATAGTTATCTTGAATAAACAATGCATATAATAAACAGACGGTCAGACCGCCTATTTTTTAACATTACTTCTCAAGAGTTCACCGCCATCGCTAGTTATAGTTATCCAAACAAACATCCAAGTGTCTCTGTCCTTCGTCAAACTGTGCCGCAGTGAATAAAATGAAGTGATATCTAAGACTGGAGGTTTAGAACTAAATAATCAGATAATTGCAGGTTTGTTATAAAACTTAACATTTGCAAGTCTCGACTTGAAACACAAGAAGTTAATGTAATGTCACAAAAGGTTACCATAAATTTCTCTCTTAATGGCAGCTCAAAGGCAGCCAAGAGGCGACTCAAGGGATTAGGGATTAACTTCATAAATCCGTGAAAGGAGAGGGGATTTCTAGTTCCTACGAGAGATGTGGATGAAGATATACGAATAATCAGCTTATGCCAAAATCAACTTTATTACCGGGAACAGTTTACAATGGGATTTGGCCACTTCAGTGATAAACTAACCATTAACTACGTTACAGTGCAAAGATACCACTCAGGAATTGAGACTGAAATGTGTCTTAATATATTGCCAATGCTCCTCCCAATAATTGTCAAAAAATCATTATATGAATAATACATATTTTACAATATAAATAATACAGCAAAGCATCCTAAAGTTTTGACATTTATACATAAAGCCGTTAGAAAGACGCAACGGATATTTTGCATAAAGGAACTCTTCTGTAAGGCAGTCATCACCCCTAACCTCAAGTAGAAATGGAACCTAAACTATTTTTGCATGACATGAGAATACACCTTTAACTGAACTCTTCTGTAAAAGTTGGGAAGTACGGAAATCTACAACCAAAATCCCTTTCATTCTCAGACTTCAAATTAGAAAAATTCGTTTTTAAATTATAGTGAGCCATCTGAGGACAGAGCAATTATGATACCTAACTACTATACCTGTATATCGAGTACCGGTATTTTTGTATTACTGACACCATAAAGATATGGAAAGAAGCAGTAACAAAATATTACCATGAGTTAATTGCCAAATAAAGTTTAACCTACAATGTAAAGAATTAACCCAGCAGCATAAAAAACTTATGGAATAATGTCCCTTAAAACCAATATAATGGGAAGCTTGGCAGAACGGTTCCAAAACCCAAATATTTTATTACTGATAATGTGTGAGCATTTGTATATTGAAGAAAAGCATTGTAAAATCTTCTATGTTACCTCACATAAAAAAAAATACCATACCCATAAAAATATCTTTCATGGATTTACAGACGTCAAAATTATCCATCCCCCGTATTTTCCACCACATTACTTTCATACTGGAGGCTAGCAGCTGTAGAGAGAGA
The DNA here is from genome assembly GCF_040412425.1 of Macrobrachium rosenbergii. NCBI lineage: Eukaryota > Metazoa > Arthropoda > Malacostraca > Decapoda > Palaemonidae > Macrobrachium > Macrobrachium rosenbergii. The sequence goes on from NC_089791.1 coordinate 14,839,490, forward strand.
GAGAGAGAGAGAGAGAGAGAGAGAGAGAGAGAGAGAGAGAGAGAGAGAGAGGATTCAACACGAATAAAAACAAATCTCTCCTCGCTTACAGAGATACTGACGAGATGCAGAAGATTTCGCACCCAAACAGAACTGGCGCTTGTTCCACTAAGCGACTAAGATTACTTTTTTCCATTTTCTATTTTTAGAATGGTATTAAAAATAACCCAGCTAGGCGTGAGGTTTACGAAATGTGAATCTCTATATCATTCCTAAGATTACGAGGCGAAAAGGAAGAACGGAAAATAATACTGTGCGGCATGATTAGTTTATTATCGAAACACATCACGACACTCAAATGGAGGCTGATCAGTCTCTGGGTTAAAAACTTATCGTAATTTTACTAACAATGAAATGTTAATTTCAGAACCAGGAAACAACCTCAACAGTAGTAGTATCACCAACAATAACAAGCATCGTATTAATGACAACAGGAAAAAAAAAAAACTCTATGGCCACTGGCGTCCAAAAATTTTTTTATTTTTACTTTAAGCTGAAATGAAGTAGGAAAATCAATATAGAATTCTACCTAACAGAAGATGAACATCCCTGATAGGGTAAAAGAAAAGTTAGTCGATAGCCACTCAGATTTTAATCTAGGAAATTGTGTCGGTGAAACATCTGATATTCAAACCACTACAACTGTACGGTCAATATAATATTGACAAAGGACTTAAGTTTCGAGTCGAAAGAGGTATTACGTATAATAAATTCGGCAATTCATCATCATAAAAATAAAAAAACGCAACTCATCATCATAAAAATGAAAAGTTTACGTTCTGAAGTTGCTTCACCCGAAACGGGTCAGCGTTACGCTGATAAATAGCTCAGCAACTTCTCAATGTCTTACCGATTGGCGAGAGTGGTAAACCTTGACCCTCAATCGGACGGTGAAACATTTCAGGTCAAGTAGCGTGAGAGTTATTGGCAGCGAATGGTTCCGTTTAAGGATCGCATTCGGCGAAAAAGCTATCAACGTCACCTCAAGCGGCTTGCGTAGTTAATCGCTCGACACGCACTGGCACTGGATCAGACAGAATCTGGAAAAAAAAAAAATCTTAAACTGCTAAAAAAAAAAAAGGGGCGTTTACTTTTATGCACAAAGTGTGTATTCTTGTGTGCATAGGCATACGCAGACAAACAAAGCTGCAGCTCATACATGACTGTATTAAAAAAACAAATACAAGTACACACATTTGCAAATGTACTCACATGACTGTTGTGATAGAAAACTCTGCTTTATTTTACTAGTTACCCGATAGCCATCTTCTCTGCTGTGGTTAAAAATCGGTGCGACTAAATAGCGAGTAAAAAAATCTGTTACACTGGATAACAAGTTGTAAAATATACTTCCAAACTGTACCACATTATTTAAAACATGAATACTTTTCTTGAGCCTAAAAACCATAGTTATTTTTAAACTGGCACAATCCCTTCTGATCTGATATATGGTGAATCAGGGAATCGGGTCGTGTGAAAAAATCCACAAAGGTTAAAAAGATGCAGTTCTTTACAAAACAGCTTTTCAACTACTGTACGTCTTCCTTGAGCCGCAAACCAGCTGGAGGAATTCGCTGACACAAAAAGATCATTTATTGTGCTAAATCCCGCCCCTCTCTTTGCTTTCTTCTCCTCACATGTTCTGTGTGTGTGTGTGTGTGTATGTATGTATGAGTTCTTCCCAAATACTTTTACCGAAACAGATTACATGGTAATCTCTTAATACGTAAAGAGGTGGGAGAAAGATTTTTGACATTTGTTAAATTATTGCAATCAAGTCTGAGTGTTATATCTCACATTACGTTTCACGAAGAGCATAAAAACTGGTCGCATTACTCTAATCTCAGCCACTGAGAATGCGACAGAAGTTGGCAGTGCCTGACGGTTTTCGTGAAAGGGTCATAATTTAGCATTTTCACGGTCATAAAATCCTACATGGAGCCCTTAAGCTTTTCATGCTTTTAGGGGATGGGGCCTATTCTTCCTCTGACCCAGAGAGAGAGAGAGAGAGAGAGAGAGAGAGAGAGAGAGAGTGAAATGATACTGTAGAACAACACCACATAAAGTATGCATTTTCTTAAAGTAAAAATTCCTGCACAATAAAAAACACAAAATGGGATAAAAAAAAAAGCTCCAATGTGTGCTTTACGAAAGCACACACTGGTATGCAAGAAACACCAGTAAAAAGTTGCAGCTCTTAAAAGCCTCACGTCTGAGATGCCACTGACAATAATCAGAGCGTGATCTGAATGGCAATGGACCATCTTTTTTCACCCTGACCCATTTGCGGATGATTAATGAATCTTCTTCTCCGAGAGATTATTCTTCACATAATACTCTGGGTAAAACCTCTCAAGAGGAAATCCTGCGTTACAAGTTTACATTTCATGCATCATATTCAGCATATACAAACCTAGCAGTGTTTAGTTATGCAACAAGAACATTCTTTCGAGATTAAGCTTTAATTCTTAAGAAATGCAAATGCGCTTTGGTTCACAGACTGCTGAATGCATAAAGTTTCAACGAAAATTAAATTACCCACGAATTCCAGAATTCAAGCGAAGCAATCTTGCTTGTGCTCGAGATGGTGAGGCTAATTTTTAATCAGTATTGTTAGAAACATTATGATACATCACGGCTTCAGAATTTCAAAATGACATAGATAGTATACAGACAAAATATATATATATATATATATATATATATATATATATATATATATGTATATATATATAAATTTTTTTTTAATCTTCCTAGGTAATTTGCACCTCAACATACCTTAAATTCTGTATAGCACTGCACTCGGTAAATGAACTACTTTCAAGACCTAACCTACGATAGCGTATCAAGGGCAGCAGCATTCGAACCCTGAGCCACTCACGCAAGACTCCAGACTCTGACCACTCAGCCATCTCGATAAACCTGAATAATAGCCACTACCTGAAAGACTATCACGCCCTGTGAAACACCTCCAATCAATCTTTTACCCTGTCTCGGCAATGCTTGCAAGACCTTTAGTTTTTCTTCCGTGCCTCCAATCGTCTCTGAAAGCTGAACCTCTTAACAACAGTCCGCAGTCAGTGTTTATGATTCTTTCCCCTTTCCTCAATTTACGGAGCTTGTAGCACCGGTTCCTGGTCAAGTACCTCGACTAAACAACAACAATAACAACAACAACAAACACCCACACTGATACTCCCCAATCGAGACTAAGTGCACAATATGATAATAACCTCTTTCAGCAAGTAACCTTTTATCCTTTAATGAAATGTGAGAGAGAGAGAGAGAGAGAGAGAGAGAGAGAGAGAGAGAGAGAGAGAGAGAGAGAGAGAGAGAGAGAGTTTATAAAATGCTTACAAAGTAAGTATAGCTTAGTTTTACCAAAATGCTTACAGGAATATATATATATATATAATTGTGTGTTTTGAGTTTGAGAGAATGATTAACTTTTTAAAATAGCGTTGCGACGACAGTGGCCATGAACGCAATGCATAAGCACAAGAAAGAGAAGAGAGAAACCCCAACAACCGTAATAACAGTAGAAGAACGAGATCCAGTCAAGAGGCAGCCAAGAAGTTTTCTAAAAGAATGCACGTGGAGGCAATACCGCGTCGTGGGAGCGCCTGTCACCCCTTTCTTCTCCCCACCAACCCTTCTTGTTGGCGACTCGATGCTTGCTGACTCCACCCATCCACAAACCTTGCACACACACACACACACACAAAGCAGTCGACGGCGCCACTCTTTAAGAAGAAAATGCTACCAAGGTGTAATTCGAGAGGAGAGAAGTTTTCAAAAAGTATGCATGAGAAGTTTACTCACTGTTCTCCATTTTTAACCTTAATCTGGTCACTTGCAGGGGCTTTTTGAAATCGACACCAATATATAGTACTTGTGCATATACACGTCTGTCAACTCATTGGTACACTTGGCAACACACGTTCCCCTCTTTCCTTTAGAATTATGATGAAGCTGATAGCTCACATCAAGTTGAGTGTTTTGCTTGGAGATCAACCTGCTTGCTGTTTGTTGACCTACGTTCAGTCACATGAGTTCACTGCTCTCTCAAGACGCTCAAAGACTAATACTAATGTCTGGCTCCGTCTTCGTGTCGCGGTTTCGTTTGGTTGTTGTGAGAAACTAAAAGTCAGACAACTGCATCTTTGAAAACTTAATCAAAGAACGATGTCATCATATAATCAAGCCATATGCCAACTTCGTTTGCCACATTCTTTGCAAGACCCTTATCTCCTGATTATATTTGTCCTTTTACTCAGTTGGCACTTGTTGTAAACATCACTTCTCATCAAAACACTGGTATGTTCACCACTTCCATGATGTAAACAAAAGACATGAGACATTGTGCAGTCGCCTCGTCTCTTAAAAGACTGGTGGGATGGAAGCCTGAAAGAATTGAAAATTCCGAAAAATAATTGTTATCTGAAACCTTTCATATTTAAATTTTATCATTTCACGCCATAAGCAACCCTGACTTTGCTGTAAACAGGAATTCTGCCTGTTTGCGATACCTAGCAGTATCGTAATTGGTCTTGCCAGAGAAAGCAACCAATCGCGATAACCAGAATTTACTGCAATCATGATTTTCCCTGTGGATTCTTCCATCATGGACATTGAGAGAAACGTCTTTATAGGTGACATTAACATTTGAAAAATCTGCAATGTTTTTAAACTGAAATGACCAATTCCTTTCATCCTATAAACCGGTGTGAAAACAACTGAGGCCATCGTCGGTACTGTGGCATATTTAAGCGTTTACTGCGCAATGCAAATAAAGATCTATACAAAATATTGAAAAAAAGCACGGTTAAACACTCTTCAAACTCTCTAACATGGTTTTATTCAGATGTCTTGCATACGGGACAGTCGAATCAACTAATAGATTTTACCTGATTTTGTTTTATCTCACTGGGAAAGTAGTCAAATCTGGCTTTTGCATATATCTTTTGTCTACCTTCGAAGAAAACAATTTGAAGATAAAACTCTATGATATAAAACACATGTAAAAAATAATCATTATAACTTGAGAATTACATTATTAGGTAACAAAGAAAGCTTATAATAGCATACACACACACACACACACACACACATATATATATATATATATATATATATATATATATATATATATATATATAGAGAGAGAGAGAGAGAGAGAGAGAGAGAGAGAGAGAGAGAGAGAGAGAGAGAGAGAGAGAGAGAATTGACGATACTTTTAAGATATACATATTATTCTAAAAGTTTTAAACACAAATCAAGAATTTTGCTGTCTTAGCGAAAAACCGAAGTTTAAAAAAAAATAAAAAAATAAAAAAACAAATAAAAAAAAAGAATGCGATGCTTTATTTGATAAGAAGAAAAAGACGCACTTAAAGCCCACCATGTTGCACCTACAATGGTATAAACACTTCAACAAAATTCTAAGGCTCCTTATGATGTAAATTCTCATTCAAGCTGTCATGTTCCAAAAGTTTTTCTGCCAGACCCCGGGAAACGGCAATCCTTAAGTTCACGTAAATCAGCCACAATCATCCCTTCTTGGGCAATTCCTTTTCCACAGTAGGATACGTATCGTGATACTCGGCTACGGAAGCTTCTTCACATCTCCAAGGCTGTTCTGAAATGGAGGCATGTTGGAGAGGAAGCCCGTGTCTGAGTGGGTTTGCGATATACGTTCACTGGTGAACACAGATATTTACAAAAAAAAAAAAAAAAAAAAAAAAAAAAAGCCGATGATGTGAACCATAAATGTATTTGTTTTATTTTTTGTAACACAACAACCCCCCTCTTTTTTTACAGAACTACGTTTGCATGCTTCAGCAGAAGTAAAATTCGTTAAAATTTTCTACTATTCCTCAGGGATATTAAGATATTTGAAAATTTTTATTTAACAAATTAAGGAATAAGACAAAAAGAATGAAATGTTTGAAAACTCTAAATGTGTATATACATGTTTACATGTACGTATGTATGTAAGTATATATATACTGTGTGTGTATATATATATATATATATATATATATATTATATATATATATATATATATATATATATATATATATATATATATATATATATATGTATATATATATTTCTTCACAATTCTTAGTCATCACAAGTATTCACAAACATGTCCCTTGGGTGTTGGAGGTTAAGAGCTTGCTCTTCCAAGATTTTTTTAGTGGCCAACACCCAAGTCGTGGCCAGTGTTTTCTTCATTCTGTATCTCATGATGCCTGGTGTTCTGAGAGTAATTTTTGGACACTGCCTTTGCTAATCTTTGCAGATGGCACAATTGACATACAAAATAAAACAAAACGATTTTTGTTGCACCTATCCGATTTTCCTTAATGTAGAGTGAATTGGCTGTAATGATAACATCTGGAGCGGAATATGAGGGGTGCGAGGTCAAAGAGCTGTAGCAATGCTATCCTTACATAATCAGCTGATCTCGTGCCATTCTCCCACTCCATGACTCTGTGCAATAGCAATGCTGTTTCCAATGATACTGAGAATCTGTCAGTATTTGTTGGTTTCGAATCCAAGGTTTCGTCTTCGCAGGCCTTTCACAATGCAATGGACGCTGCCACAAATCTAGGAATTGTTCGTAAGGTTCCGACGCCTAAAGAGATTGTGATATTAATCCTCACAAGCTTCAAACTTTTGTTTCATTATTGTTGGAATATATTTCTGAATGTCAGCAAATTTTTGTAGTTAGTTTCTTTCATTGCATCGGTGGCAATCAAATCTTTGACCATAGAGAAAGCTGTTATTTTTGTCATTTTCCGAATGTTATTTTCTGCCAATCAATTTAATATGCAGTGACTGTAGTTTTGAGTAATTACATGCTACTCGTTTAATTGACCGTCAATATACAAATTCTGCATAGTGCTACGAAGTCACACTACCCATACCACCGTTTTTCAATTTATTCTATTAAATTGTAGAATTGACCTCCTGCCGGGGTTATATGGTGATGCTCCTAAGTTCAAGGGACTGCAAAAGTATCGCGAAGCGTCATATCCATTTGCATTAATTTAACAGAATTACTTACTTCTTAAGAGCTATCTTGGTTCCTTCATCCGCATTTACATTTCTATCTTAGGGTCTGTTTTCCTCTTTTGTCTAAGAATTTATTCATTTCCTTTCTCGCTTGTTCATTGCCAATGGTGATGTGAGTGAATTATGAATAATGAAAGCGATTACTGAATATATATCTTAAGCACCACATTTCATTACAGTCATAAAATTTCACAATAAAATATAATGTTCACATCATCTCTCTCTCTCTCTCTTCTTTCTTTAATAAAAGAACGCACATATATGTGTATAACTAACACACATATATATGTGTATATATATAAATATATATACATATATATATATATATATATATATATATATATATATATATATATATATATATATATATATATATACAACTGTGTATATATATATAGATATATATATACACACATATACATATATACAGAGGTGTGTGTATTGTAGCAAGTCTCGAGACTACGAATTCTGAACGCTACATTCAAAAGAAAATAATCCCCTGGTATCTAATGAAACGATTGAATATTCCAAACAAAATCAAGGAAGACAATAGACCCACATCTACAAGATTCTCTCTCTCTCTCTCTCTTCCCTCCTCTCTTCCCCCATCGGTGATCAAGCCACAGACTACAACTCACTTGTAACAGGCAAAATTACTCCCACGAGAAGAGGAAATATATTTAGGACTCAGCAGAGAAACATTAAAAACAGAAGACGGGAGTCGCAGGAGTTTCCTCCTCGAAAACAGGATCTAAATGACTTTTCGACACACGCCCTCACACCCACACCCCACTTGCATTTTACCGCCCTTTCCTATCAACTTCTGAAGATAAAAAAAGATAAAAAAATCGCCCAAACCTGCCACGGAACTGATTTATGCCTGCGAGGGAGATTGTGGTCTATGCCATGATTTACGATAATGCATTAAAGTCTCTCTAAACGTGATGCAGAATGTGAGAGACGACGCTTTCTCTCGGTTATGGCTAGTTTCTTGTAGTACTTGGAGGTTTTGCATACGCTTCGCAATATGCTTATGTGCAATCATAAATATCTACGCGCATACATATTCATAATACATTACACTTACACGCACACACACCCACATATATATATATACATATATAATGTGCGTACACATATATTACATAAGCCTATTAATTGACTCATATGTACACTCATGTACATACATGCACAAAGCTCACAAACACACACACACACACACACACACACACATATATATATATATATATATATATATATATATATATATATATATATATATATATATATATATATATATATATAACCATTTTTATGTCTAAACGTTTTTATCCCTTTGAAGGACATAGTGCCAGAAGGACACAGAGTTCTGGTTTCTCAACATATCCGTAAGTGTGAAGTTGCTAGCCACATGCCCTTTCGTCATCCAAACAAACACTGGTATCCACTTACATCTCGGTGGACTGGTGAGCGATAGGTCGAGTGTGACACAGGACCTAGCAAACGTAAGCCAAATGCTGCACGACTGAACCATGGCAGCCACCTGATATATTCTGAATAGGCAGTATCGCCTGAAAATAGGTGCTAGCGATAGTCTCTTCCCTTAGGGATTCGAACCACCGACAACTGAAGCAGTAGGTCGATGCTTTGTCCACTTTGCAACCGAATGTATGAAAAAAAGAGGAACCAGATATGCAGTTGCATATGCAAGGCATCAGCGGGCATAATTGCATCCCAGCTATCAGTTTACGCCCACCTTGCCTTGCCTGCATTGAGAACACTTATTTAACCCTCCTCTGCAAGGAGCCCTAAGGTGCTCTACACATTATAAGCAAGCAGTATCACCTGATGTAGCTGCTAACAATAACTTCCCCCGAATCCTCGGGCCTTTTGGGAAGAGGATTAAATGTGTCCCCTGACTCCAGGTAAGCCATGGCGGCGGGGGGGGGGGGATTGAAATCATTGTAAGGGGGCAGCGGTGCCTGGTATGACACCAAGCACACACAGTTGCATTTATGATTTCTCTCATTTTATGCCGAAAGTAGCTGAGTAGACTAAGCGTCGACCTGCTGTTTCACGGGCTCACAGTCGAATCCTCAAGGAAGATATTATCGTTACCATACACACATATGTATATGTATACACACACGCACATATATATATATATATATATGTATATATATATATATATATATATATATATATATATATATATATATATATATATATATATATATGTACACACACATATATACATGTGTGTGTGTATTCAATCTGAGAGAGAGAGAGAGAGAGAGAGAGAGAGAGAGAGAGAGAGAGAGAGAATTGACGATACTTTTAAGATATACATATTATTCTAAAAGTTTTAAACACAAATCAAGAATTTTGCTGTCTTAGCGAAAAACCGAAGTTTAAAAAAAAAAAAAAAAAAAATAAAAAAAAAAAAAAAGAATGCGATGCTTTATTTGATAAGAAGAAAAAGACGCACTTAAAGCCCACCATGTTGCACCTACAATGGTATAAACACTTCAACAAAATTCTAAGGCTCCCTTATGATGTAAATTCTCATTCAAGCTGTCATGTTCCAAAAGTTTTTCTGCCAGACCCCGGGAAACGGCAATCCTTAAGTTCACGTAAATCAGCCACAATCATCCCTTCTTGGGCAATTCCTTTTCCACAGTGAGATACGTATCGTGATACTCGGCTACGGAAGCTTCTTCACATCTCCAAGGCTGTTCTGAAATGGAGGCATGTTGAGAGGAAGCCCGTGTCTGAGTGGGTTTGCGATATACGTTCACTGGTGAACACAGATATTTAAAAAAAAAAAAAAAAAAAAAAAAGCCGATGATGTGAACCATAAATGTATTTGTTTTATTTTTGTAACACAACAACCCCCCTCTTTTTTTACAGAACTACGTTTGCATGCTTCAGCAGAAGTAAAATTCGTTAAAATTTTCTACTATTCCTCAGGGATATTAAGATATTTGAAAATTTTTATTTAACAAATTAAGGAATAAGACAAAAAGAATGAAATGTTTGAAAACTCTAAATGTGTATATACATGTTTACATGTACGTATGTATGTAAGTATATATATACTGTGTGTATATATATATATATATATATATATATATATATATATATATATATATATATATATATATATATATATATATATATATATATATATATATATATATATATATATATATATATATATTTCTTCACAATTCTTAGTCATCACAAGTATTCACAAACATGTCCCTTGGGTGTTGGAGGTTAAGAGCTTGCTCTTCCAAGATTTTTTAGTGGCCAACACCCAAGTCGTGGCCAGTGTTTTCTTCATTCTGTATCTCATGATGCCTGGTGTTCTGAGAGTAATTTTTGGACACTGCCTTTGCTAATCTTTGCAGATGGCACAATTGACATACAAAATAAAACAAAACGATTTTTGTTGCACCTATCCGATTTTCTTTAATGTAGAGTGAATTGGCTGTAATGATAACATCTGGAGCGAAATACGAGGGGTGCGAGGTCAAAGAGCTGTAGCAATGCTATCCTTACATAATCAGCTGATCTCGTGCCATTCTCCCACTCCATGACTCTGTGCAATAGCAATGCTGTTTCCAATGATACTGAGAATCTGTCAGTATTTGTTGGTTTCGAATCCAAGGTTTCGTCTTCGCAGGCCTTTCACAATGCAATGGACGCTGCCACAAATCTAGGAATTGTTCGTAAGGTTCCGACGCCTAAAGAGATTGTGATATTAATCCTCACAAGCTTCAAACTTTTGTTTCATTATTGTTGGAATATATTTCTGAATGTCAGCAAATTTTTGTAGTTAGTTTCTTTCATTGCATCGGTGGCAATCAAATCTTTGACCATAGAGAAAGCTGTTATTTTTGTCATTTTCCGAATGCTATTTTCTGCCAATCAATTTAATATGCAGTGACTGTAGTTTTGAGTAATTACATGCTACTCGTTTAATTGACCGTCAATATACAAATTTTGCATAGTGCTACGAAGTCACACTACCCATACCACCGTTTTTCAATTTATTCTATTAAATTGTAGAATTGACCTCCTGCCGGGGTTATATGGTGATGCTCCTAAGTTCAAGGGACTGCAAAGTATCGCGAAGCGTCATATCCATTTGCATTAATTTAACAGAATTACTTACTTCTTAAGAGCTATCTTGGTTCCTTCATCCGCATTTACATTTCTATCTTAGGTCTGTTTTCCTCTTTTGTCTAAGAATTTATTCATTTCCTTTCTCGCTTGTTCATTACCAATGGTGATGTGAGTGAATTATGAATAATGAAAGCGATTACTGAATATATATCTTAAGCACCACATTTCATTACAATCATAAAATTTCACAATAAAATATAATGTTCACATCATCTCTCTCTCTCTCTCTCTCTCTCTCTCTCTCTCTCTCTCCTTTCTTAATAAAAGAACGCAACTTTCTTAATAACATATATGTGTATATATATATATATATATATATATATATATATATATATATATATATATATATATATATATTATATATATATACAACTGTGTACATATATATATATATATATATATATATATATATATATATATATATATATATATATATATACAACTGTGTATATATATAAATATATATATACACACATACACATATATACAGAGGTGTGTGTATTGTAGCAAGTCTCGAGACTACGAATTCTGAACGCTACATTCAAAAGAAAAATAATCCCCGGTATCTAATGAAACGATTGAATATTCCAAACAAAATCAAGGAAGACAATAGACCCACATCTACAAGATTCTCTCTCTCTCTCTCTCTCTCCTCTCTTCTCTCTCTCTCTCTCTCTCTCTCTCAGACTCCCTCCTCTCTTGTATCAGTGATCAAGCCACAGACTACAACTCACTTGTAACAGGCAAAATTACTCCCACGAGAAGAGGAAATATATTTAGGACTCAGCAGAGAAACATTAAAAACAGAAGACGGGAGTCGCAGGAGTTTCCTCCTCGAAAACAGGATCTAAATGACTTTTCGACACACGCCCTCACACCCACACCCCACTTGCATTTTACCGCCCTTTCCTATCAACTTCTGAAGATAAAAAAGATAAAAAATCGCCCAAACCTGCCACGGAACTGATTTATGCCTGCGAGGGAGATTGTGGTCTATGCCATGATTTACGATAATGCATTAAAGTCTCTCTAAACGTGATGCAGAATGTGAGAGACGACGCTTTCTCTCGGTTATGGCTAGTTTCTTGTAGTACTTGGAGGTTTTGCATACGCTTCGCAATATGCTTATGTGCAATCATAAATATCTACGCGCATACATATTCATAATACATTACACTTACACGCACACACACCCACATATATATATATATATATACATATATAATGTGTGTACACATATATTACATAAGCCTATTAATTGACTCATATGTACACTCATGTACATACATGCACAAAGCTCACAAACACACACACACACACACACACACACACACATATATATATATATATATATATATATATATATATATATATATATATATATATATATATATAATAATCATTTTTATGTCTAAACGTTTTTATCCCTTTGAAGGACATAGTGCCAGAAGGATACAGAGTTCTGGTTTCTCAACATATCCGTAAGTGTGAAGTTGCTAGCCACATGCCCTTTCGTCATCCAAACAAACACTGGTATCCACTTACATCTCGGTGGACTGGTGAGCGATAGGTCGAGCGTGACACAGGACCTAGCAAACGTAAGCCAAATGCTGCACGACTGAACCATGGCAGCCACCTGATATATTCTGAATAGGCAGTATCGCCTGAAAATAGGTGCTAGCGATAGTCTCTTCCTTAGGGATTCGAACCACCGACAACTGAAGCAGTAGGTCGATGCTTTGTCCACTTTGCAACCGGGAATGTATGAAAAAGAGGAACCAGATATGCAGTTGCATATGCAAGGCATCAGCGGGCATAATTGCATCCCAGCTATCAGTTTACGCCCACCTTGCCTTGCCTGTATTGAGAACACTTATTTAACCCTCCTCTGCAAGGAGCCCTAAGGTGCTCTACACATTATAAGCAAGCAGTATCACCTGATGTAGCTGCTAACAATAACTTCCCCGAATCCTCGGGCCTTTTGGGAAGAGGATTAAATGTGTTCCCTAACTCCAGGTAAGCCATGGCGGCGGGAGGTGGGGGTGGGGGTGGGGATGAAATCATTGTAAGGGGGCAGCGGTGCCTACTATGACACCAAGCACATACAGTTGCATTTATGATTTCTCTCATTTTATGCCGAAAGTAGCTGAGTAGACTAAGCGTCGACCTGCTGTTTCACGGGCCCACAGTCGAATCCTCAAGGAAGGATATTATCGTTACCATACACACATATGTATATGTATACACACACATATATATATACACACACATATATATATATATATGTGTGTGTGTACATGTGGTGTATTCAATCTGAGAGAGAGAGAGAGAGAGAGAGAGAGAGAGAGAGAGAGAGAGAGAGAGAGAGAGAGAGAGAGAGAACAAATTTAAAGGTTCCCATATTTGTGCACCATAAACTTATCAATTCCTTCGATTTGGAATCCGTGGTTGTTAAATGGCGTTTCTGGGAGTTCGACTGATCTCTGAATGTGGGCACTTATGGTGCATTTACATTTGTTATAGCTCTCTTTATCCTTAACATTCCACAATTCTGAGGATGAATCGTAATATTATGTCTCAGAGGAGTGTAAGGAAAAATTCTTGAATTTTACGTCTGCTGAAGACGTTTCGCATTGTTTTCTTAAAAACTTCGAGATGATAAGGCGATGTAACGAAACGAAAATTACAGGTTTTAAAATGAAAAATTTAAAACGCAAGAAATGAACGTAAATCGTAAGTAAACTACTGTTGAATCAAGAGGAATTTTGAGGACTTTGGTTTCACTCGTGTCCATACGAAAAGCTAGTGTATTTAGGAACCAGAAAAATATAAAATATCCAAAGTAATACTACCTACAACAAATCTACGGAAGGGCAAGGAAAAACACATTAAAAGTTAATGCCGCTACAGAAAGAACGATATAAAAGTAAAATTGACTTATTTCTACAACCAAAAAGTTTCAGAACTTTATCCCCATGATAATCGTAAAAAAAAAGAGAAACAACCATAGAGCACATAAACAATTACAATAATATATGATGAATTGATTCCGAGATAGCGAGGTGAACTACATTACCCTTTGACAAAGCCATATCTGAGAGACTTTTGAGGATATTGAAAACAATCTTTGCAATATCGCGCACACACACAGACACACACATAGACACGGACACAGAAACACACACACACACACACACACACACACACACATATATATATATATATATATATATATATATATATATATATATATATATATAGCTGCATTGTTTATATATATATTTTTTTATATAAAATAAAAATTTTTAGTTTTGAATGTTGATTACAGCTCATTTTCAGGGAGGGACGCACTAAGGAATGTGTTGTCCTAATGTCTTGAAGGAATCAACAAAATTTCCCATCGTCACCTTATTTTAGAGCGTTGAAAACTCTTTTGCTATGAATCACGGTGATTGATATGACTGATAGGTTTAACGCAGGTCATTCTATTTGGTCAACGCTATGTTGAAAATCAAACTCACTTGATTGTTTGAAATATGTGTTTTTAATTATATATATATAAATTGTTCTTAGTATCTTATTATATATATATATATATATATATATATATATATATATATATATATATATATATATATATATATATATATATATATATATATATATATATATACACATTCACAAACACACACACACACACATTGTATATGTAATAATATATATATATATATATATATATATATATATATATATATATATAATGATACTAAGAACTTATTGCGGTACCTACTATTACACATATTTCAAACAATCAAGTGAGTTTTATTTTCAACAGAGCGTTGACCAAAACGAATGACCTGCGTTAAACCTATCAGTCATATCAATGACACCTATAGCTAAAAGAGTTCTCAAGCAAATAGGTACGATGTGGGGTGGTGCTTTCCTTCAAGACATTAGCGCACATTCCTCTCACTGAGCTGTAATCAACATTCAAAACTAATATGACTAAAAACAGTTAAAAATTCAGATATGTTTGGGTCTACTAAAACGAAAATTGAGGTGACATGGAAAGAGATAATTGGCATTACATCAGCATTTATCGTTTCTGCCAGCCATACCTGACCTCCCGAACACCATTCTAGACTTACCGATTCATTTTTTAAAAAGAAAGAGCCATCATTCATGATGCATTTCGTTCCCTTAAAGTCTATTCAAAGTGCTTATGATCCCGAGGAGACGTGAGATAGGATGGTGTGGGATGCCCGCAAACAATGCTCCATAAAAAGCCCAAGTAAATTGTCTCTCCGGCAACCCCCTATGGGCGTACAAGGTACATCCGCTGCTTACAGGGAAAGGGTGGCCACTGACCACAGAAACCTCGTTCATGGAATGGAAGTGGTATTGAGGAAATAATGGACATGGAAGAAAATGACACGAAAGGGGTACTACAGTATGCTACTATCACACACCAGAAAATCAACTGTAGTGGTATCTAATAATATTAGACGAAAAATAACTGCAGAGATATCTATTTTCTTAAATTACAAAACTGCCAACAGCATGACGAGAACAATCCAGTACTCACGAATATAATAAATGATAATGCATATACAAACAAATAACATCATCCCCTCGGAACTGTAACTTGATAAACATCTGATCCTTCAAAACAAAAATAATGCGAAATTATTAGGATTATCTCATTTGCTCCTTCTTAACATAATGGGGAAAAAACATTATCAAATAAAGTACCCATGAATTACTTAATGAAGTAACACGTAATTTAAACAGATTATGCGGTATGATTATCGTCCACCTTATAGTTCAAATGCTTGGCAACGTCAAATTGTTCATCAAAGTTAAGTGATAGCTTTTTTTTTTCTTTCATTAATTTAATACTCCCAGAGGAATGCATTATCGCAAAAATTATGGCGCACCATAAAATTTTAAATGATGCATCTTCAATGATACATATGGCATACAGGAAACCATGAGTCAGCTAACCACTGACCCTTATATGGATAACTTCTACAGAGGCGTGGTTACGGAGATTCTCTTGATGGCACATCGCTTTCTTTTTGTATTGTCATTATCATCATCATTATCAGACTGATTATTATTATTATTATTATTATTATTATTATTATTATTATTATTATTATTATTATTATTATTATTATTATTATTATTATTATTATTATTATTATTATTATTATTATTACTGACTGACGCTAAACTACTGTATTTACAGTAAAAATGAAAGCATAGGCAATATGACCTTAAGGAGAGATGACAATTCTACGGTGAATGACTTAAAAAAATAATAATATTAATTCAATATCTTATTAGTCTCAGTATTGTCAGTAACTTTTAGTAGTATTTAGGGTAACAATAATTACCGATAGGTTAACAATAAGACATTTATATGAAAGATAACCGACGGGCTACTTACGAGGCTTCGGAATTTCTGTACGTAACGCTGGAACGCATTGTCTTTTACTTTCCTTCACAGAAAGTGAATACACAGCTGGCGGACAAGAATGTGGCAAGGAATTGGTGCAAAAAAACAAGGAACATGACACTTACCCTGGGACTTGATCCATTAGTCATGTGAAGCTATCTTCAGCAATTCCATTTCCCAGTCTTACAACTTTTGACGTCACAACACGACCACCGATGCGTGACGAAAGTCATAATGAATCACCCGACAAATCACTTGATCTCGGAATGCTGCTTGATGGCTCTCTTGCAGTGAGACCGCATCATGTTTCAGAAGCACATTAAAGACTTATGTACTTGAAGCGTGCTTCTGGGACTCGACGAGACAGCCCAGTACTGGCATAGGGTAAGGTTTTGAAGGTCATGTCCTTCCCATACGAGAAGCAGGTTTCAATCGCGGTCATGTCAGTGTGAGGTTAAAGTCTTTCTCTCTTTCCGTCACCAGAATTACTTGATTTTCCTTAAAACTAATTCTAAGTCACTGCCTGGATCACAGAAGAAAAAAAGACTTGGAGATCAAACTCTAAATGAAATGCGTGGCGATGACAAATTGAAGGACGCGTCATTTTTCCCGACACAAAATTCTGAAAATCTACTATTTCTTTTGTGTTCCCTAAAGTCGTTTAATCAATCAGTCTTCAAGATCTCAACTGTCTCAGATACAAGAAAAAACTACAACAACAGCATTCCTAAACTGTGAGAAATGAAGAAAGTTCACGTTTATCGTTGTTTTACAAATACATTTGGAACAAACTTCGAAAAACTATCTAGGCAATTTTTCTGCTGAGTGGGCAAAACGCTCATGAAGGCAAGAAAAAAGGTTAGAAAACCTATCACACAATGGCAATGAAGACCTGGCTCCCTTCCTACAACCTATTAACATCTGCAGTATGGGACACGCGCAAGCAAGCAAGCACTAACTGCCTTTTGTTGACTCAAAACAAAACGCCTCGAAGCATAGTCACTCTAAAAGTGATTAAAAGCCATAAAAGTCATCATCCTTCACAAGCGAGGACTCAGATTCGGTGCCTTCACACACGATGCATTTCGCGTTAAGAGGTCACTTATCGTCTCTTGTGTCTATATTTAAATGCATGAGGATCGACTGTAACTAGAGAAAATGAATTAAGTGCGTCTTTACAGTTGTCCAGACTGATGCATCATTTATGAAATGCAATTACAAAAAAATACGGTTACACTAAAAACATCGCTATGCATTTTAATGACAAGTCATTTTTATTAAATCAGCTTTTTCTGATTAACTCTTCGCCTGACATATTTCATTTTTACATTCCAACATTTATGAAATGCATTTTTAGGAGTGAATTTTTATCATTTTTCCTTTCCCTTTTTGTTTCTTTGCGATATCCTTTATAATGGAACTGAGTTACTATTCCTTGATCGCCATATATAATATGATGTGTATATATATATATATATATATATATATATATATATATATATATATATATATATATATATATATATATATATATATATATGTGTGTGTGTGTGTGTATGTATACATATATTTATATTTATATATACATACATATATATATGTATTGTATGTATGTATATATATATACATATATATATATATATGTATATATATATATATATATATATATATATATGTATATATATATAAAGACGGTAACTGAATTTCATTAAGAAGCCATAACACAACGAGAAACATTTTCGTGTGTAAACAAACTTACAAAGTATAGCACAACAGGCAACCCAAACGCGGTATACATAAAAAGAAAAATTTAGGGAGGAATAAAAAAAAAGTGGGGATTAACCCGACTGCGGCAACAGACCAACCGCTTAAAAGAAAGGTTATAGGAATCAGCGGTATCCACGTTGACTGTTAAAACACTAGCAATGACATACATCAATTTTCATGTTGCTTAAGGTGAATGGGGATATAAGTTTAATCGGGACTAGATTTTATATTATAACATCTATCCAAAAGTGTCATTATTACATGATTTGCCAAGAAAGTGTGACAAATAAGGGAGAATCAAGATAAAAAGAGGAGTGAAAGCATTTAATGGGTGATAATGACAAT
>NC_089791.1:14863375-14900875 GCF_040412425.1 Macrobrachium rosenbergii
AAATATCGGCTACCAGAAACATCTGATTTTAATGAATGTCCTTATTTAAAGATCAGAACACGTACAAAGGAATGAAGAATAAGAGAGAGAGAGAGAGAGAGAGAGAGAGAGAGAGAGAGAGAGAGAGAGAGAGAGAGAAAAGTATATCTTAGTTCAACCAGACCACTGAGCTGATTAACAGATCTCCTAGGGCTGGCCCGAAGGATTAGATTTATTTTACGTGGCTAAGAACCAACTGGTTACCTAGCAACGGGGCCTACAGCTTACTGTGGAATCCGAATCACATCATGACGAGAAATGAATTTCTATCACCAGAAATAAATTCACTCTAATTCTTCATTGGCCGGTCGGAGAGTCAGAACGCTGGGCCAACAACGTAGAAGGCGAGAGCTCTACCCAATTCTCCAATGAAGAACGAGAGAGAGAGAGAGAGAGAGAGAGAGAGAGAGAGAGAGAGAGAGAGAGAGAGATAAGAAAAACCTGAAACAAAACCGACCGTATAATACGTGAAGAGAAACGACGGGGAGGGAGGGACGTAGGGAAGGGGTGGGTCGGAAGATCAAATACCTGAAAAGACACGAACCGAGAAAATACGTGGGATTTGACTGTGCCCTGTGATTGCCCCATCGTTTAACGACCATTAAGGGGCGTCGGCCTCGATATTCCCACTACACAATGGGCAAGATAATATTGCAGTGTGCTTTGACTGACCTCGTCTCATAATGCTCCATTATGTAACTCGGCATCAGGGGCCTTTATCAGGAGCCTCCTTTGTCATGCTAATTCTTCATCATCAGGTGTCGCGTCTTCGGAGATTGGCGGTGTTGGCGTAAAAGGAGGAAGAAGATGAAGAAACATAAGAAGAAATACAGGAAGAAGAAGGAAAAGAAGAAGGATTAAATTCAATGTGAGAATAATTAAAGGAAGGGGCCTGAGTGAAGAGACAGAAAGATGTTAAAAAGAAAGATGTTAAAAAGAAAGTAGACGGGCCGACGAGGCGGTGAAGACGGAAATGAAATAGGGATAAGAACGGAGAGAAGAATAAAAGAATAAAAGTAAGTAAGCAGAACAGGGGATGACGAGGAATTAAGAAAAGAAAATACGATGAAACTAAGAATCTGAGTAACATGAAATAAGACGTCAGAGAAGATTCATTTTCCTTAGTCGATTTACCTTTTCCGCAGGATGCAGAAGAGGACTTCTGGTAAACAAGGCATTGGTTTTCGACTTAGAAAGAAGCGATTTTCCTTCTTCAATCTTTATAAGCATGAATGAAACTAAATATAATACACAATACAATACATCACCCAGGTGAACATTACGCAACTGAGAACGCAAGTAGAGAAAGTATATTTACACTTACGCAAACACATACTGCAATAACGAACGAAGTAACGACATTCACAGTCGAGTTAAGTTGAAGAACGAGGTTCAGTCGTACAAGCTAAACACTATTGTTACTATTTTGAGCCGCTCAATGCATTCCGGGAGCAAATAAATGCCGAACCACCTCTACACATTTAGGAAACATAAAAGTTAATGAGGCCCACCATTACCGCATCTCTGCACATTCAAGGGAAAAAGTGATGAATTAATGCACGCAGAATCACGCAGTGAATACCGGAATCAGATACGAAAACGAGATTGCTTAATGAGCATGGCCAGTGGCAGCTGATATTAAGCGTTTTAACGGTGCGTCCTGCCTGCAAGAAACTGGCCTCATAAATTTTATTGAGCTACTCAGGCAGATTTCGTAATTAACGAGTGATTTACTTCTGTAAGAACCCGATAAGGTAAGAGAAATTAGCCTTTTTTAGGGTCTAATGGAAGATAAGATAAAACCATAATTAAAAAGCTCAAAGGGTTTAATAGTTTTCACCAGGATTAACGACATACCAGAATGAAAACTTGAATAACATGTTTATTAACAGTACGCACTAAACTCACAGCTAATCTATGCCTAAGAGGTCCGAGAGGTACATGAATAAAAAAAAATAAATTAATAAACAAACATGTTTTCTTGATAATACTAGGTAATGGCATCCATTAATCACGATGTAACGATTTAGCAAAGCAAGTTAATGATACGCGTATATAAGAGAAATATGATCTGTCATCACATCGCACTTTGGACCATAATCGTCCTATTTATTTTGTGATTGAAGTATATGTGCAATAAACAGAAGCATACTGCACGTTAAAAATAAGTAGACAAACAACAAGACATCAGATAAAACTAGAATATCAAATAACAAGTGACAATGAAGAGTGCATCTAGACACATTACCCCCGATAATATTTCTAACAGCTGAGGTGGTAATCAGACCAATTCTATGAGAAGGTTAGGTTGAATTATTCAATACCATCCCCTTGAAAACACCACAAACAAAACCTTCTACATAAAGGTTAGCAAGTGAGACGACCCTCTTGGCATTAGATATTCTGAGAAGGAAAAGGGGAAACGAAGAGATACGTAACAATTCAGCAATGTGCTTTTTATAACTCAATTAAATTTCATCCAGATTTTTATTCAGTGTGATCGATAACTTAAATATTCAAAAACTTAATGTGGAAACTAAAAACAGAAAACAAAAACATAATGTGGAAATTGAAAAGGGGAAAAACAAAAAAATAACGTGGAAACTAAAAAGGGAAAACAAAAACTTAATGTGGAAATTGAAAAGGGAAAAACAAAAACTTAATGTGGAAACTGAAAAGGGAAAACAAAAATTTAATGTGAAAATTAAAAAGGAAAAACAAAAACTTAATGTGGAAATTAAAAGAGAAAACAAAACTTAATGTGGAAACTGAAAAGGTGAAAAATATTTAATGTGGAAACTGAAAAGGGGAAAATAAAAACTTAATGTGGAAATTGAAAAGGGAAAAACAAAAACTTAATGTGGAACCTGAAAAGGAAAAAACAAAAACTTAATGTGGGAACTGAAAAATGAAAAACAAAAACTTAATGTGGAAACTGAAAAGGAAAACAAAAATTTAATGTGGATATTGACAAGGGAAAAACAAAAAAATTATATAGAAACTGAAAAGGGAAAACAAAAATTTAATGTGGAAACTGAAATGGAGAACAAAAACTTAACGTGGAAATTGAAAAGGGAAAAACAAAAACTTAATATGGAAATTGAAAAGTGAAAAGCATAAACTGAATGTGGAAACTGAAAAGAGAAAACAAAAACTTAATGTGGAAATTGAAAAGAGAAAAACAAAAACTTAATGTGGAAACTGAAAAGGGAAAACAAAAACTTAATGTGGAAACTGAAAAGGGAAAACAAAAACTTAATGTGGAAACTGAAAAGGGAAAAACAAAACTTAATGTGGAAACTGAAAAGGGAAAACAAAAATTTAATGTGGAAACTGAAAAGGGAAAAACAAAAGCTGAATGTGGAAACTGAAAAGAGAAAACAAAAACTTAACGTGGAAATTGAAAAGGGGAAAAACAAAAACTTAACGTGGAAATTGAAAAGTGAAAAACATAAACTGAATGTGGAAACTGAAAAGAGAAAACAAAAACTTAATGTGGAAATTGAAAAGGAAAACAAAAACTTAATGTGGAAACTAAAAGGGAAAACAAAACTTAATGTGGAAACTGAAAAGAGAAAACAAAAACTTAATGTGGATATTGAAAAGGGAAAAACAAACACTGAATGTGGAAACTGAAAAGGGAAAACAAAAATTAATGTGGAAATTGAAAAGGGAAAAACAAAATCTTAATGTGGAAATTGAAAAGAGAAAAACAAAAACTTAACGTGGAAATTGAAAAGGGAAAAACAAAAACTTAATGTGGAAGTTGAAAAGGGAAAAACAAAAACTTAGTGGGGAAACTGAAAAGGGCAAAACAAAAACTTAATTTGGAAACTGAAAAGGGAAAGCAAAAACTTAATGTGGAAACTGAAAAGGGAAAACAAAAAATGTGGAAATTGAAAATGGAAAAACAAAAACTTTGTGCGGAAACTGAAAAGGGAAAACAAAAACTTAATGTGGAAACTGGAAAGGGAAAAACAAAAACTTAATGAGGAACCTGAAAAGGGAAAACAAAAACTTAATGTGGAAATTGAAAAGGGAAAAACAAAACTTAATGTGGAAATTGAAAAGAGAAAAACAAAAACTTAATGTGGAAATTGAATAGGGAAAAACGAAACTTAATGTGGAAACTGAAAAGGGAGAAACAAAAACTTAATGTTGAAACTGAAAATGGAAAAACAAAAACTTAATGTGGAAACTGAAAGGCAAAAACAAAAACCTAACGTGGAAATTGAAAAAGGAAAAACAAAAACTTAATGTGGAAAATGAAAGGCAAAAACTTAATGTGGAAATTGAAAAGGGAAAACAAAAACTTAACGTGGAAATTGAAAAGGGAAAAAGAAAAACTTAATGTGCAAACTGAAAAGAGAAAAAAAAACTTAATGTGGAAAGTAACATAATAAAAACAAAAACTAAATGTGGAAACTGAAAAGGGAAAAACGAAAACAAGAGAGCGCGCGGATGCAGCACCATCTGCCTACCATTACTACCGATGTCGTCACGAGCAACCATGCAAATCCCTAGTCCACTGTAAATCTTGTTACTTGTGACAAATGGGAACTTAAAAATACCAAACGCTATTCAAAACCTCACAAGGAATGTTCTTCGTTCAAGAGAAAATGACTGGAACAATAATGATATCAAAAAACTTTATTTCATTTTAAAGTGACAGCTTTATTTCGAACTATGCACTTCAGTGTAGAATGTTTTAACGAAAGATGCTAGTAGGTTCCAGTTCAACTCTCCGAATTTCTGCATATTTGTTTCACAGAAAAGGGCTTGAATTTCATTTCTCTCCTTTGAAACTGTGGCATACACAGCAAACAACAATAATAATAATTATTATTATATTCACAATTCTTTATTAAGTAAAACTGATGATATAAAAGCCCTACAATATCCATTAATTTTACATTAAAATATGAACAAAACATTAGGGGAAATACTAATAACGGAGTTAATACGGTCATTTAGAATAATTACGTGCTAAATGTGATGCTTTAAATATAATAAATATAGATAACTGAAATAATTATCCTAAAACTACAAACGTTAACATACACTCACACTTTCTCCGTTCACATTGAATATATTTTTAACTGAATACCATTTCACTTCTTCTACTTAACCTTGTAACGCCTCTCTTTGGCTTGACATGAAGTGCAGACGCATAAATATGAGAAGTAGTCTAGCGCTCAAAACATCATCCTCACTAGCGATAGAAAGTGGGTTCGAATCGCAAACGAGGACTGACCGATAATGTTACGTTCCGTTAAAAACCACTGTTCCTCTCTTGACCGAAACAATGAATCATTTACCTGATAGTTAGTCATTTGTAGTGTGTCCGAGTCAGCGGGATGTGAATTGGGCTAAGAACCCTGTGTGGGTGAAAATGATTCTCTTGCAGCGTTCAACGTCTTAATGAAAACAAACCCTTCATGTAAATCGCAACTATAATAGAGCTGGTAGAACGAACTTTTATTTCCTGTTCGATGAATCTTTCAAGACTGAGTTGCTACAACTTCAATTTCCTACCAGTATTGGACGGTGGTGAACTTATGTGGTTTTCATAGCTTCTTTACCTTCACTTCACCTGGGCTCCTAATAATGTCATCTGCTATCCAGTAAGATCATACGATCAGAGAAATGATCAAACGGCATCAATGCTTCTGCGCATCAAATGGCTGGACAGAATTGTTGAGAATATCTGGTTCCTTATCTTACGACACGCCCCCGCATAATTATCATGTTACAATCAAAGTTTCTGGAACCTTACAAGCATAAAAGAGCACTGCAATAAACCGTATGAACCCAGTACAAAAAAAGAGTAAATAAAAGGCTAATCTTATACAATTATTAAACAGTTAGTCCATCAACTGAGCAGCAAACAGGATTTCTTCACTGCACATGAAACTTTTGTTATTAAGAATATAATGACAAACGCAGTGAATTAACATACTTGAAATCGACAATTTCTTTTTATTACACAGATGATCATACAGTGGAAATTCTTTAGCTTAATCTGGTATGAGAGTGATCTAGCATTTATTATCAAAACAGTATACTGGTAAACTGTGAGTTAATCAGTAGGCTTATAGAGCATACAAGGACTTGTACAGAATAGAATAGAATATAGAATTTAGGCCAAAAGTCAAGCGCTGCAACCTATGAGGTCATTCGGCCCTGGCACGGAAATTGACAGTAAAATGGTTTGAAAGGTGTAACAGGAGGAAAACCTCGCAGTTGCATCGTGAATCAATTGTTAGGAGAGGGTGGAAAATACGACGGAAGAAAGAGATACGAACGGAGGTACAGTAAAAGGAATGAAAGGGGTTGCAGCTAGGGACCGCAGGAACGTTGCAAAGAACTTTGTGCAATGCCTACAGTGCACCGCATTGGGTGCATTGGCGGCATTACCCCTAAGGGGACAAGGACTTGTGCATTTCGAAATCTTCGGTCCCAATAATCTGCTTCCCATTGAGGTACTTCGTTGGTTAAGTACATTAATGCTCCACCCAATCCTTAAACGCAATTTCTGTTGCTTGGTTAAGGCTGTAGCTGGACCGCTGTTAGAACTTCGAGTTTCATAGTATTTCTGCAATATTTTCAATATATTTCTGCAATACTGTCAACAGTAATTCTGCAACATTTTCACTAAAGTCCTATGAATATCAACTAGTAGATTAAAGTAAAGCAACTGCGCGAAATGTATCAGTGGCGGCAGAAATTGTTACTTTGAATACGTCTCACTCTCTCTCTCTCTCTCTCTCTCTCTCTCTCTCTCTGTTACATAAGAAAATCTTTACTCCCAAGTAAATCTACTCAACAACTTACAGTTGCGCCTTTAGATAAAAGAAAACAGAGTTACGTCGTTATATTTATTGTGGCATAAAATAACATAAGGCCATGGCTATGCTCTGGCGCACTTTGTTCGTCTATTTGTATATCAACAGCTTTAAAAAGATCACTTTAACGTGTGGTAAACAGTTCGTAAGAAGCAATTTCTTCCTAATATGCCACCTCATGTCTTTCTCTTGTACTTACTCAGTTAATTTTTATATATTCCTCGTGAGCTACGTTTTTCAGCTAGTATTTGCATTATATATATATATATATATATATATATATATATATATATATATATATATATATATATATATATATATATATATATATATATACATATATATGTAAATGTGTGTACACACACTATTGCCTAGTAGGCGTGGTTCCTGTATGAAAAAACAAGACAATAGTCAGTGTCACTGAACATTTATAATTACTGAATCTAGGTTTGGATCTTTATATATATATTTATATATATATATATATATATATATATATATATATATATATATATATATATACATATATATATATATGTATAACTGAATCACGAAAATATGGAACGTATATATAATATATAAATGAAAGATAAAATCCCATCAATGAAGGAAACGGAAAACACTAAAGAGTGCTGCATGGAGGCCTTTCGACACTAGTCCTTTACTTAGCTAAGCTAAAAAGGACCAGTGTCGAGTTATTCTGGCACCAGTGTTTCGTTTCCTTCGTGATTTTATTTTTATCTTATATATATATATATATATATTATATATATATATATATATATATATATATATATATATATGTGTGTGTGTGTGTGTGTGTGTGTGTGATTGTGTGTACACACACTATTCGCTCTAATAGGCGCGGTTCCTGTGAGAAAACAAGACAATAGTCAGCGCTACACTGAACTTTTATAATTACTGAATCTAGGCTTGATCTTTATATATATATATATATATATATACATATATATATATATATATATATATATATATATATATATATATATATATATATATATATATAATGTATGTCATTAACCTTTTTAAATCCACAATCTACCTACCTATTATCTCCTGAATGGAATGTGATTACCTAAATTATCGTAATAACGACTCAGGATGAACGATAATATCTTGGTAGAAAGGAGACATTCGACACTAGAGGGCCCATTGACGACACTTAAAATTCCTTCCGAAACGTAACACAAGAAGCCTTACCATCGTAACTTTAAAAGCTATAGGGCTAATTTATTAGTTTTAGGACGCTACAGATTCATTGGACTTAATCCAAAGGTAGCAAGTCGGTCGAAGTTGAACAGGTGATGAGCTAAGCCGGGTGACTACCACGGAATCGCGGAGGGGGATCTGTTCCCCATCTAAACAGATTACACGACACAGCATCTCTTCTTTGAGGGCTACAACAGAATGTGGAACACAGAACAAAGCTGTGGTTCATCATCCTTTTACATGCCATTCCAAAAGGATATTATTTAAAAGTTCCAATAAATAACACAACTACACGAAAATCTCTGTTGGAAGTAAAAGCTTCAATTCTTGTTTTCTTGAAGAAAGGTTCTGTATTTTCATTTAGGCCTGTAACTAGTAAACCATTCACTTAGTAAACTTCAATAATTAGAAGGTAAAGGCGAGATCATTAGACCTTTTCTAATATTTTGTGTGTTCTCCCCCCACCCCACACACATGTACTGTATATGTGTGTTAGTATGTGTGTGTATAAATAGATATGTATGCATGAATATTACACATACATATATATATAGTATATATATATATATATATATATATATATATATATATATATATATATATATATATAGATATATATATATAAATAATCAACACAGTCATGTGGAACAAAATAAATTTCTGACTCATCAGAATCAACCAGGTCTTTCAATTGAAAGGCAAGGGCGCTGCCCACTAGGCCATACAAAAGCCATAAAAAGTTGGAACCTGAGGGCAAATGCACCAAAGAAGTACCTGGGCAAGCTAACTGCTTGCATGCCAGCCTTTTCCCCTACTTCGACTCAGCAATGACCCAACTGACAGCATTTCATTCGAATTATCCCTTCTGAGTGAATAAGATAGATCTGATGTAGTCAAATTTATTTCTGTTCCACACGTGATTGTGTGTTGATTATTTCTATCTTTATTCACTCAGAAGGATAATTCAGAGAAATGCTGTCAATTGGGTCATTGCTGAGTCGGAAAGTTGGGGAAAAACGCTGGTATGCAAGCATTTAGCTTGCCCAGTTAATTCCTTGGGTGCAATTGCCCTCAGGTTCCAACTTCTTTTACTACTTGTATGGCCTAGTGGGCAGCGCCCTTGCCTTTCACTTGAAAGACCTGGGTTCGATCCTGGTGTGAGTCATAAATTCATATATATATATATATATATATATATATATATATATATATATATATATATATATATATATATATATAATATTAATATATATATATATATATATATATATAATATTAAATACCAGTAAAATAACATTATTGTAATCATACCATTTCTTTAACAATTTCGGCTTTGATTCATCGGTTTCTTCTCGGAGGCACTTACCTCCGTCCCTAGGGAGGAAACGGCTGCATGCCGAAAAAAGTTGTAATTCTAATACTCAAACTCAACTAATCAATGCTGAAAGTAAAAGTAATGATGACTATAAAAACACATCTGAGGCATCTCTAAACCACCCAGATGACAATCGGAAGGGGACGCCACTCGGCCGATTTCTTTTAACACCTTGGGATGACATACTGTCCAAAAGGCCACCAAAAGGCGCAGATATCATCACACGAGCCTAATCGTTTGCTACTGTAAACCTGCATTTTCATGAATTCAGGAGTCAGTTGACTGTGCATTTAACGAGGAAATTTAATGATATCTAAACCGTAAATGTGCTTGCAGATCTGGTCTAAAAGGGGCCAATCTCTGCCTGCAAGACGACGAAAAAAGCGACTCCAGTTTTGCGACAAATACTGGCTACTTCAAATGCTGGATACTCTGAGCCAACTCTGGCGGCGAGATACAGAAAGATCAGGGAAGATGAGCCAGTATGACGACGCCCTAACTCAGCCTCTACACCACTATCTTATCTAAGACTTCCCTAATGCGGAGAGGAAAGCAAGAATAATCACATGCATAAATAACTTGTACGGTCATGACTTGGATCACCTATTTCAAGGATTTCATCACATAAATATATTATGTGGTATGACCTTTTTTTGACCCTACTGAAGGTCATGTGGCTCTCCTCGTAAGATCTTGAGCCTTGCCCAAGATGATGACTACTCCAAGACAGCTAAGCACTTGGCTTCAGACATATTAACGAGACATGGACTTCGTTTTTCAGATATTCAGTGAATGAATGTGGGTGTGTATGTGTACGAGAGAGAGAGAGAGAGAGAGAGAGAGAGAGAGAGAGAGAGAGAGATAGAGATAGAGAGACTGGACATAACCACAACAGCGACAAAAAGATACAAAAAACTCCGCCTGAACCAATTTTAAGCCTTGAGGTTTAAGTGAACACAAAGAGTGCCCGATCACAAAAAGTTTTAATTTCCATTCAGACCATGATAATATCTCATATTAACCATAAAGCCATAAGCTTCTCCCACAGACTCTGGGGACATAATAAAAAAATAAGTTTATTGAATATAATACCGTGTATATGCTTTTATATTATAAAACTATGCGTATAAGCATCCATAAATCTGTAAAGCTGAATGTCCCTGTGACGTCACTTCATCATTAACAACTGCGCTCACAACGGTTGGCAGGACAACTGGCTCCATCATTTCACTTTTACCTTTGTGGCTCCCGAGACGAATCCCAGTTATAAGGTCGATATCAAATGAGAAATACTGAAAGGTTTTTCCCCAGCGAGATATTTGAGATTTTAGATATGTTTAGTCAGATAATAACAACAGATTCATTTAACACTTAAATGGGAACCTGGGACTGATCAGAAGGTAGACGCAACTGCTAACTTTCTTTTATGAAACATAATACTCTAACGCAGCAGTGACCCAAGATATTCAGACGAGACTGTGGTCCCTGAATTACTTCTAAGGTCACAAAAGGTCATAAGTGCGTAGGGTGGTTATCGTGATAAGAACAGAGCCCACTATTCTGCTAAAAGATTTTACACTTAATATGCAAACTAAGTCCCAGCCTAAGAGATTACATGTACATGTACGCAGTAATGTACATGCCAACAGCTGACGTTTTCAAGCACCCACGACATTATTGGCGGTCTGATATACGTAAAAATGAAACAATAAATGTAAATAAAAATAGCAAACAATGAGTACAGTACTACCATACGGCAAAATTAACAGCCATACACCTTATTTTGAAATATACAATTAACATAGTCTTATAATTTCAAATGGATTTTCTTCCACTTCGGAAAAGACATTTTTACAATTACCCAAATAAATTACCTGAATACCAAATAAAACATTCTAAGAAATGCCGCCACTAATGTCTGACATTACTGACAGCAACGGCACAGTTCATGAAAATCTTTATCATTACATAGAAATAACCACATATTTAATGCAGAGTTAATTAGTGGTAATCTTACGTATAATGAGGACGCTGAAAGAACGACAAACAAATTTAGCGTCAGTTAAGTTTTTATTTTATAACTAACAGCAGGAATAAACAAAAACCGAAGCCTCAAAATTTATAACCTGAACTGACACTTATAAATAAAAAAATATGAATGGAAATGAATGAAATTCGTACCACACTATAAAGCAACCAGGTGAACAATCACAAAAGAGAGCCACTAAAAACGACAGAAATTCCCAAACCTCTATTAAGGGGCCAGAGGTCAAGCGTGGGTGAGCACAGCCCTAACTACTTGGGTCATTCTAATAAATTATTGTTAAGGTGGGGTTGTCGTCTATGGCCGGTACAGTTCACCAAATGCAGATCAAGATTACACAGATAAAGATTAAATTACTCGCACTTATCTTCGATACCGGTAGGGTTCCTATCACGAATAAAGCCTTTGCATCCTAATGGAGAGTTTGTGGGGGAATGAAATCGAGTCTGGAAAACCTATTAGGAAGAAGATCGTATTAACAAATGTCTTTGCTTTCAGTAGAGGAAGGATTTACATAAATGGAACTCACGGCAACGTCCAGGGGGCGACACGACAGAGAGAGAGAGAGAGTTACAAACTTACTTTCCATCTTACCAACATCTAATGGAAAACATTCAAATGATTATACTTAAGTACAGTTCACTTACATTCCGAAAGGAGTATTTTTAGTTCCTTTAAGACCATTGTACTATTACGGAATAAACAAAAATGAAAAATCACCCTTTACAAAGGACACAGATAAACATGAGAGCAAAGTGCGTTGTGCTGTACAGGTTCAAGTAAGAATCAGATAGGAAACTGATTCCAATATTAGGTACCCTGACAGTAAGCAGTTCTGTTTGGGAAGATTAAAAACTGGACTCCGCTAATACCAATAAGAAGCGGAATGCATCTTAACTGATTTACAGATTATTTTTCTATAAAATTTATTACCGAAAAAAAATCTTTTACGATATCTCAAAAAATTATGACAAATTAATTCAAAACAATCACTTCACAGAGAAAAGAAGTCCAAAGTATCTTATGAATAACAAATTAATGTAAAAGTCTGCATTCTTAATTTGGAAAGGTACCAACAGACACAGACGGTAATTCACATATGCAAAATAAAATTACCATTTACCATGGTTAAAGATTAGGAAAGTTGTGGCATTTACCTTCAGTAATAATGCCGTTAATTATAGTATATCCACAGTCATATATCAGACAAAACATCTCCCTTAAATATATATGTAAAAAGAAGTCTCTCTCTCTCTCTCTCTCTCTCTCTCTCTCTCTCTCTCTCTCTCTCTCTGATTCAAATTTTAACTCGACGCCAAAAATGGAACTGCACGGGCAATCAATGTCAGGAAGGTCCATTTCGGAGATGAAATACGTTCTCATTAAAGGTAACTAATAAAATATACAATCATAAAAGAAAAGTACGATATGAGAACTTAACAGTCGCAAAATGCTGTTTGAGAGAAAAAACATACAAATAAATATATATCTCGAACTTGTATTACGTACGTCTTTTTTAAGGAAACTAAATCTAGTCCGGTTTTCTGCAATCACTGACAAGTAATTTGCTGGTTTCATGGCTTACATTTGGGTCTAATTTGAGAAGTTTAAGTCTGTTATTGACAGGATTATTTGGCAGCTTAGATATATCTTTCTTCTCACAGAGAGCAGAGTTAATTCACATACAGGAAGGAGAAAGTCTCTGGATAAAAAGCGAGAATTCATTCTTGACTTTGAAATTTATTCATTAAAGAAATAAACATAATGCACAACATCAATCTATGTGAAGTATGACCTAACTCTAAATAAAATGCAATTCTGTGTTCACTTATTTATATCGAATACTTTTCAGGAACTGAATATGGCAACTTAATTCACAAGATGCTTATCTTTTTTTAATCTTAATGTAATGTTAATATATTTGTTTTCTTTTCTCCCCACAGACCGAGTAAGACATAATCCAAAGTCCATATTTATACAGTAATCAATTCACAAAGAACAAATATAAATCCTTTAAAAATCCAAAGTTGAAATTCAGTCAATTTGGCATGCCACTAAATTTCAATAATTTAGAAAGTAAATGCTAAACACATCCGCTTAATACAACGGCAATTAACTTCAAAGCGTGCAAAAGTACTAACATTGTATTCAAAAGTATGAAAACTTAAGTTAAAGATTATTTGCAGCAAAATAAATAACCAACAAATTGTGAACACGTAATACAACATCGCATAAAACCAAATGAAGTAACATAATGTAAACTTTAAAGGAAATCATCTTGAATTCATGTCTATCGAAAGATCCGGCTTGCATTCTACAATCACTAATTCATTTTCCAGAGAACTTAAGCAGACCAATAAGTCTTCCGATGCCAGTCAGTTTAGTTACTTTTATGATTTTCATGTTCGCTACATAACAACAAAATACAGGAGCGTGAAGGTGATCACGCTTCCCTCTCTGTTGAAACCGTAACTTCGTAGGGGATTACTATGGTTGGTTTTGCACATTGACGTCACACGAAATATTAGTTAATAAAGACAAACTAGCAAGGGTCATTACTGGACTGAGAAAGGATCGACATTTAAGAAGATTATCATGTACATTAGAACACATTCAGGGTTGAAAATTAAATATTTTTACGAAGCCAAAATTCTGTTTGAGGAAAAGTGACAATTCCCATAATTTGAAATCTTCCGATATATGACTTATAGAACGAAAACAAAAATCCGAGAATAATTCTTGCACTTAATAAAACATGGGAATAACTTTCTGTGAGTTTCATAACCAAGCCCGGGAAAAAATTTATTACCCTAAACTAATATTCTAAATTAATGAATTCACAGCATCTTGAGCGATCCACCCTTTGAAAGCAAGCCCCTGACTCCACCTAGTGGAGATTAAACGGTCCTCCCGAATGTATACTTGGGGTACGTCGTGTTACAAACTACCGGAACCCCAGCTGTGAACGAAATAAGTAACACACAACGCCCTCCAGGCCTTCATTAGCTCACACAGTAACTCAGATACCCATAAGCCCATATTCGAGTCAGCAACCACATTCAAAATGGTCATATCACTAACATACAGACCTCGATTACCGTTTCTATCTAGGAAACTACAGAAGAGGGCGCGTGTGCTGGTGTCCCGATTAGCACAAAGTGCCCGTGTGTTGGTGTTACGGCTAAGAATAAAGTGCCCATGTGTTGGTGTTCCGACTAAGCATAAAGTGCCCATGTGTTGGTGTTACGGCTAAACTTAAGTACCCGACTCGAGTTCAAAACAAAATTGGAAATCTATGATCTGGTACAGTCTTTCAGTACACATACAAATCAACCAATCCCTAATCGGCCATTTTCCTTAAAGTCTTGGAATACTTGAAGATTATGTTAAAAAACAAAGTCAATTGTGTTCAGTGAAACAGCTTTTCGACTCGAGCATTACAGTTCTAAACCGCTCAAAGCGAAAATATAGAAATGATATAGAAATGGGCACGGTAAAAAAATTAGATT
The DNA here is from genome assembly GCF_040412425.1 of Macrobrachium rosenbergii. Taxonomy (NCBI): domain Eukaryota; kingdom Metazoa; phylum Arthropoda; class Malacostraca; order Decapoda; family Palaemonidae; genus Macrobrachium; species Macrobrachium rosenbergii. The sequence continues at coordinate 14,878,418 of NC_089791.1, forward strand.
CAAGGCACTGAAACTTTGTTTACAAGAAAACTGACAATATACAAACAAAAACGTTGATGAAAGGAATAAAGAAAAACAAAATGATTTGAGGAGTGTGGGCTAAAGTAAATCTTTATCGATTAGGGGTCAATTCGGAGCACCCTGGTCCATAGCACAAATGGGGTCATTTGAGCTATTTCTCATTCAGGTTCTGATAGCTCGTGTCCCACTTGACCGTTGGAACCAACACATCTACTTTACTTTCACTGTTTTTCTTAGCCAAGTAATTGCCGAGTTTTTTCACAACTTCATTAAAGATTAATAAAAGACTGTTCCTGCAGAGAAGTAATGCGTTTAATTCCTTAGCTCAATATTTTAGAAAATCTCCTTGATTTTTGAAGCCCGTTCCTCATTCTAAATATTTATAGTATGTAAGTTAATGACGTTTGTATGAAAAACAAAATTTTCATCCAGTTTTGTATGATGTATTTTAAATATTTTCCTGTGAGTTATTGTAAATCTAATTTTCTTGGATACCTCTTAATCTTTAAATAAATACATCATACGGGCGAGTAATATATTCATAATGCAAATATACACATTTATAGTTCTATATGCGAGATGTATATCACACTTGGGTGCGCCTGTGAGAGAATGATGATATGAAGAACTTATAGATGGTTTCAACCTGGTGGGGTCCGGATTACCTCGTCGAGGACCATTCATTTCAAATTATATGGCAATATGCATTTCGACGGAGCACTGATCACTCATTTCTATCATTTGTCTCTCAACGACCCCTGGGATCCACAACAGCTGTCAAACAACCCGGTACATATTTCACTGCTTATGGCGAAAGTCATATTGGCTACCTATGAGACGATATGGTAGGTTCTCTACTCGTCTTGCTTAGGGAACGACAACGGGGTCCTGTGTGTGTGTGTGTGTGTGTGTGTGTGTGTGTGTGTGTGTGTGTGTGTGTGTGGAGAGAGAGAGAGTAAAAACCTACCGAAATCTCTTTCAAGCGAAGCAGTAACAGCGATTCTATCCCTTGGGGACATGGCAACTGCAACAAGCCATTCATTGAAGTTCCTTTATCGCTACCATGCCAACCAATTAGTGTCGTGGAGACCTCTGAAAGAAATCTCAAGACTGCTGTGAATGCCATCGGCAACTTCTCATTAGTCCCTTCATTATAACTGTCTCCGACAAAAAATAAATCTATAGCTAATTAAAATACCACTTAGCGCAATGAGCTTCTATATTGCATATGACGATTAGATAAAGCATCTCGATTTATACCTATGATGATGAAACTCTACAGTTATATGTATGCATTCAGAAAATAGTGAATAAAGCTTTTTCCAGTGCTTTACTAATCGAGTGATGCACATACGAAGTATGTTTCCATTAAAATACATGAATAAATAGAAGAAAACTGCGGTATACCCCAACCGGTATATCACCTAAACCAGTTTCCCCTTTGTGAACTTCACATTTAAGTGAAGTGAATGGTTGTCTGATGTTATCGCTGCATTAATGAGTTTATTTTTATACATGGCAAACCTGTTTTCACGCGTTCCAAAAAAAAAAAACTGAAGCAACCAGTTTATTGAGAATCTTTACAAAAAAGAAGTACTATTTTTCAACCATGAGAACTACGGATAATTTCAAGAAGTCATAAACAGTATAAGCAGACCTTTTTTCTTTTTTACTTTAAATCAAGGATAAAAACTAGTTTTTATCTTGATTCATTATATTTCTTCACATCCCCTCATAATAATTTGGCTAATTCCTGAGCAACCACAGAAAAACGACCAAGAAATGACTGGCAGAAAGGTGGACTGATGGGGGTTTTTAAGAAAAAAGGGCAAACAACAACAACAATAACAATAATTGCTAATCGACATCAACCTCAACAATGACAACAAATCCTCGCCGTAAGAAACTGGATCTTTTCATCCCCCATCAAGGCTCCGCAGAAATTTATGCTTCTCTGATGCACCCAAGCAAAATCGCATGCAAAGCCACACCCAAATTAAGGCGTCCAGGGCAGGCAGGAGGGGAAAAATGAACATGCACTCTCCCTACCACATCCTGTTAGCCATACTGATCGCGTGGAAATCCTTCGCTGAATGCCTTTCATGTTTAGTTGAAAAAAGACTGACCGTTTTGAAGTATCTATCTATAAATTTTTCTTCTAACTGACCTCCAGATAGGGTACTTTATCTTCTAATGTCAACTAATCATATGCATGACTTTAATAATATCTTATTCCCAAAATTTCCCGTTTAATCATAATTACCACTGAAGTTTCTTGATGGAAAATTGACCATGACTTCGAATTTCTATCGAATATTAAGGTTATTTCTTTCTCACAATACTATCGTAACGATTATCCATCGTCTGAGAGAGATGGAACGCGCGTACAGCAAGTTAACTTTACCGTTTGTGTAAAGCTCTGCTCTGCTCTTTCTTTCATTTTCACAGTCCATTGTACAGATTCGAGCTTGCACCGAAATCTCAGTTTGTCTTCTGCCGTCACTACTTTTGATGGGTAGAAATTTGTATGGTGTTCAACCAGCGCACACGCGCACATACAAACACAGAGCATGTCTTTGTCATTCGAGGTCTTTAGTTAACAATCTTCCTTACAATTACATAAAACTGAATGACTAAATGCAATAATAGGAGTGCAAAAAATATGATGAAGGAATAAGAAAAAATACTCAATGCATGTCGGTATTAAAAAAACAAGGACCTTAAGCATTACTTTGTATTTATCGCATGAAGGCTCGAAAACAGAAAATCACAATACAGTGGCATACAGTTTAAAAATAGACATAAAAACAGGTAGTAATCATATATCCTAAAAATAAAAAAGAAATATATAAGAATTCGAATAAAAAACATCTGACTGTTTAATATATATCAATATAAAGACACACACACACACACACACATATATATATATATATATATATATATATATATATATATATATATATATATATATATATTTGTGTCTTTATATTGATATATATTAAACAGTCAATGCTCTTTATTCGAATTCTTATATATTTCTTTTTTTTTGATATATGAACTACCTGTTTTTTATGCATTTTTAAACTGTATGTCACTGTATTTTGTTTTTCGATTTATCAACTTTCTGTTAAAACAGAAAACTGCCAGTAGATGGAGCAGTTTGGTCTCTGAAATATAGCAATAACTTTCTACTTTTATTTCTATTATATATATATATATATATATATATATATATATATATATATATATATATATATATATATATATATATATATATATATATATATATATATATGTGTGTGTGTGTGTGTGTGTGTGTGTGTGTGTGTGTGTGTGTGTAAACTTTAAATAAGCATTCAGCATCTCAAAAACAGATGAGAATGCATTCCAGAAACATAAATCTCAAAAGAAACAGCACGATCTTTGAAGATTCCCAGGAAAAACAGCACGAATTAAAGCCACAAATGACGGAACTGGGAAAATCACCACCTTCCCGAGCCCACTCCTTAATTGGCATCTGTTGATTTTCAAAGCAAAAGATTGTTTGAAGTCAGATGTGGATAAACAATATCTAAATCCCACTGAGAAAGACGAGTTTTTGTTCTGGATTTCCGGTTTGAACCTTGAAGTCTATCGAATACAGATAAATATGAGGTATAGAATCTATTTGTGTGTTACTGACGAAGAAAAACATTTGCACACGATATCAATAATCTAACCACATAATCATGATAATAGGCACCGACTTTACTTTGAAATTTAGGGACAAAGGTTTGCTGCCAAAACTAGGTAATAAATCAAATGAATATAAGACACCGACTAGTAAAACAATACATGCAAAAGACTACACCATACACCAAACCCTTAATAAGTTAAAATAAAAAGTGTGGCCAGACAAGAAATTAGGATCCTATCCCGACAGGTAGCACTGTGAACATCAAATCTCTTCTTTCCAACGCTCGTGAGATGTTTCTCAAGTAAAAGTTCATAAATTAAATGTGTTTACTTTTATCTGACACACTTGCGTCTTTGACAACTCTATAAGACATAACGGATAATATTCAGGTTTTTATTAAAAAAATGTTAAGAAATTCTGACCAAAAGAAAACCGTCACTTTAAGGGAATTAACTGTCTCAATATAATCGGTTTAGCATGTTCTTTAAAAAATTAAAACAACACAAATATCTAATACAGTCGTAATTAACACTCCAATATAAAAACTGCAATTCGATTTCGAATTTCATTTGCAAGATGATTAGTCATGTCATACACAAACAGACGTATAAATATACCACTCAAAAGAAGCTTGTGTTGTCAACAAAACGTCGTAGTAATACTTATGCCATAAAAAATACCGTAAATTTAAAGATGAGACTGAAAGAAATTCATACCCATGGGAACGAGTGATTAAAGATTCATGAAAATGGAACCAGAAATCATTATATCACTAAAAAAATATTTAATTATGAGTTTCATCAGCCAAAGACGCCTGCTATAAATTCTCCATGCAAATTAATTTCAAGCACGCATGAGTAAATGTCACGCCACCCGTTCGCTGAACCTCAGCCGAGAATGATAATGCCCTTTTGTGAATTAACGACGAACAGCCACATGCTGAGCATCCTAACTGTCAATGGGCAGTAGGTAAAAGGTGAAGGTAAAGTGAACTATCATCCGACTGGCATACGTTAACTTGATCCCAATTACCAGTAAGATAACCGTGAACTGATTAGAATATTTCAACACAGAAAACCTGAAATACGAACGAAAACAAAATATATTTAAATTTTTTATGGTACTTGAAAATGATAATGAATAAAAACGAAAAATCAACCTACACTTATATATTGCTTTCCATATAATAACGGACCAAAATATAAACTCCTGCAGAGAACAGCATCGGTTTCCTACTGTGTTACTCTGCACCCAATGATTATTATATCAAACGGAGCGATAACTTTCAAATATTAATGGATTTTCAGGTTTAAATAATATAATGACCATAATACATGTATCTGAGTTAACTAGTTAAATATTTGTCAACTAAGTAGATGACGGCGAGGTCACTTAAGCAAGGAGACGTAATTATCATATTTTAGGAACTTTTCACTATTTTTCTAAGATTTTGACCATAAGCATTCTCTAACACCTACCAGTGTTCTGTGCATGTTATTCACATTCTACTTTTTTTTTCAGAAATTTATCAAGGTGTCAGTTTCATATGCACATGTAATAAGGTGAAAAACTCCCTAATATGTTTCTTTTATGTAAAATCCTTACGATATGTTCCTTAAATTTAAACATCATATGCTCTCTCTCTCTCTCTCTCCTACACATACACACACACACACACACACACACACACACACACACACACACACACACACATATATATATATATATATATATATATATATATATATATATTATATATTATACATACATACATACATATATATATATATATATATATATATATATATATATATATACTCTTTCTCTATATATATATATATATATATATGCATGCATACATATAAGTACACACACATTTATATATATATATATATATGTAATATACACACATTATTCATTTTACATAAGTGCTACCCACGGGTTTCTGCAAGATTTTTAATGATGAGAATGCTAACCCCACGTCATGCTAAGCGGATGTTAAAATATGTTTATGTGCTAATGAAAAAAGGCTTTCGCATATAGAACGACCAGCGGTCTTCATTAATTTTACCTAAAGATGTCACTGTAAATAACTGGTTAATAAGACGAAAAACAGACATTTATAACAGATACTTTACACTTAAGTACACAGTGAATTCACTAACTGGTGACCAAAATTTTCTGCACTAGATTTTCAGATCTTGTGACTTGTGATTTTATACGTTCCACTGTGACGTTTAGATGTCCAAGAATAGATACAAAACTCATCTCTTCTTAGGTTATTAGAGACATAACAACCAGAATTACGCTGATTAACAGCATACCTATTAAAAGAACGTTCACCAAATTAAAACCATAAATTTCAATCAAATTAAACTACAGAATTGCTGCAAGGTTAAGGTTGGTATTTAGGGTCCAATACTAAATGAACCTAGCTTCTCAAATACAGGCTTAGTCCTCCTACCTCAATTTGTGTTTTCCGTGACTTCTTTTGTCTTCCTTCTATTTAAAAGAAAGTCAGCAGAAATCCAGATACACTGTTTTTAATCTTTTGACTAGGGCAGAAGAATGAAATACATTTTTTCTTCTCTGGTTTTGATTTTTGAGCTCATACACAGGGATGTGTGAGCACATCTGCCTGCGTATGTCTGCAATCGTATGGCATATGAATACATGTGAAAATTGCCAAAACATGGAGTATAATTGCATACAAAGTTGAATATACTGGCATTCTATATTCTTAGAGGTCTGACATCTTCATTTGTAAAATTGTAGAAGGGAATATATATATATATATATATATATATATAAGGATCTTATATATATATATATATATATATATATATATATATATATATATATATATATATATATATATATATATATATATACTACCTGCACACTAATATCACAGAAGCCAGACACTACTTTTACAGACCTGGTTCGCAGTGTTTTGACCCAAGCGCTTCCGGGCGTTCACGTCATCAGGGCACTCCTCAGCTGGGTGTATAATAAAACCGTTGACTGATGTCAACTGCTAGGCTGATGATGTCATCCTACTTTGCAACAATACACTTCATGCTACGTCACTAAGAAAAAATGGGATACTTCAACAGCTGCTTTACTGATTAAAGGTTACAAAGGTTATGGTCATCTATTGAATAGTTAGGATAATCTATAAAAGGCGCGTGCGCGCGGTCACACACACACACAAGTAATGTATGTATATATGTATGTATGTATGTATGTATGTAAGCATGGAGACGCTAAGAAACTAACTAAGCAAATAAATGAACATCTGATAACAAGTAGCAACAATTCCAGTGTTCTTGACACCATCAAATTTGGATCGAGAAGTATGATTCATTATTAGTTCACAAGCCTTCCCCAAGTCGACTTCGGAATGTCTTTCATCGAAAACATTATAAGCAGGACTTATAACGATCACTGATGAAAAGAGGATTAGTTGCATATTGACCAGGCAAAGCTCAAACTCTTTAGCTGTCAGATTTCGGTCCACGGGGTCTCGTAAGCGACGGCTGAATACAAAGATCACGTACGATTCTTGCAAACACAAAATGGTTTCTCCAAGAAATGAAGGTGTAATATGTGAGTTTTAAAACCAACATTTAACTAAAACGAACATATGCAAAAGAGTAATAAGTGAAATATGTAATAAAGGTCTGACCCACATCCTCTGAATAACAAAGAAATATTTTTCTATGAAAATATTATGGCACTGAAAGTTCCCTGGATTCGTAACGAACAGACGACAGTGTTCCTTTCTTTGCAGTGAATGAACATGGAAATGCCAATACTTGTGGAGAATATTATTAAAACTAAACGGCGCAGGATGATAAAGAAATCAGAGTGCTACCCAAAGTAGTCAATAAAGGCAGTATATGACCCATATTTGTTTGTATTTAAAAACAACTCCAACTAGAAATCCTGATGGGATAACAAAACTGAACTGTCGATTTCGGGAGATAGAAAGGAAAAATTACTTAAGAGCTTATGGTTAATGATCCTCAATTGGTGACGATAAAACACTCTAAAATACACAGTCTAAATGCAATAACCACAAAATGCGGTTTCATAAATATATTCAGAACTAATTTTTTTTAGTTGTAATTTAGCCCTTGTATTAGAATTCTCAGCGAAATCAATGAAATAAAAAGTATAGCACTTCACTGTCATATCATAATCATCGAATAACATAAACAGCTCAATGAAAGCTTGGGGGCTGAAAATTTAAACACCGTAAATCACACGGATATCCGCAATGTGTTTAACCAATCGACAGAGTTGTTTACCTTCAGAAATATGACCGTGCATACGCTAGCCATTCATCGTCTACTAAATCAGCATAATAAGGATGTGAGGTGTAAACATCTTCATTCACTTCAGTATTTATATACACATAACTATCGGCAATTGTCATAAATAACAGCCATTACTTTAGCACACAATTAGCATAAGATCACTACCTTTTCCTTGTTGAAATCTCGAGAGGGTAGGGCTTGGGAATGGGAAGGGCGTGGGGGAACAAGGACGGGAGAGAGAGAGAGAGAGAGAGAGAGAGAGAGCCAGTGTTGGCCCTATTAAGATGTCCACTGTGGTCTACTACTCCCGATGCTTCCCCGGATTATCTTAATGAAATCGAGTTTTACATTACGCCTACTCGTGCCGCTGCGGCAGAGAGAAGAAGGTATGTCTATAAAAAGGAATCGTTCGCACCCTAGACTATAGAAAATCATGTACGTTGTCTATCGAAGTAATAATTCTGAAATAAAAATGAACTCGAAGTTACTAACGACGTTCTGAGTCAAAATGGACATCAGATGCCTCACACCTTCCTGATTTTATGTGAGCATATTCCACAAAACGATTGGGGGTAAACACAGGGCTTGATTAAAGTTATCACTTAACACGGAAACGACGAATATAGTGTTTTAAACAGTTCCAGACCCGACAAAGATAAGTTGTTCCCATCTATGTAATGGATTTCGATTACTTGAATGACCTATCAGTATTTCAAGAAGAGAACGTTATACATAAAAAAAGAGCTTTTTTCTATATGGATGAATGATAATCTAAAATTTTCGTAAAAAAATAGCAGCTAGTTGTACAAATAAATAAACACTTACAATAACATATGCGCACGTTGATATGAATGTCACAAGTAAATGGTCTGTCTTGTAAACGTCCACTCCGAGGCACTAACACCCCACCCTATAAATGCAGATACGATAAAAACAAATATGAAAGAAAAGGTCACCTCCTGCTGGACCCACGATATAAATTTTAGAAGAAAATTAATGGAGGAGATATATCAACGAAGAAGGATGTTACAGCCATCAGGAAGGACAACAGAAAGTTCTTCTGAGGGGACACGCCTTGTTTGTTTTTCCATAAGTCAACTGACAAACAGACGCAATAATATTTACATATTAACTAAAAAAAATTTAAATGTAATAAATATCAAATCCAAAATTGCCTTTCAGTCGACCACCTCGAGCAGACCTCGATATGAATCGGTTTGATGTGTTAAACAAGAGCCCAAAGCCCATTAGAAGCAAGCTCTAATCTCGCCTAAGCTCACCCGATAAGCGACCCTGCACAAATTACTAACCACTCACAATGTAGTACATTAAACTAGAATATTATGCATATGAAAGAACGGAGTTATGACGTGAATGTAGTCTTTGGAACAAACATGAATGTGTCTCCGAGAGAGAATTTTAATAAGAGCATGAAGTGGTTAATCTCATCTTGAAAATTATCTGTAAAAAGAAATTAAATCATTTTGTAGAAATGATTTATAAAATACAAATAAGACAAGTGGATTATATACAGTATATATATATATATATACATACATATATATATGTATATATATATATATATATATATATATATATATATATAATATATATATATATATATATATACATATATATATATGTATATATAATAGTTAAGTGAAAAGCAAATAAGTTTGAACAATAAAGATATAAAAACAAGCGCACAGAATTTTGTTACTTAAATACTGAGTTACAATCTAATGGTTCAAGAAGTAACATGAGCGAAAACAAATGACATTCCATTTTCCCGAAGAGAATGACCAAACATCAGTAAGACGAAAAACTGAGAAGGTTCCCATTAGATTATCCTTTCACGATCCTTAATGGTGATTCAAAAGAAGGAAATTCGGTCTAAAGTGGTATGAGAAAGCATGGGTGGTGTGAAAGCTACAGTACTTCAAATGATTTAAAGTTAAGCTAAAAGATAGGTAAATGTAAAGAAGGGCGGTCATCATCCCATAATACAAACTGACCAGTGGAAGAGAGTACGCATACACAATGAAAATTTAGCGAAATCACAAGTGCAATTCCTGCACTTGCTAGGTTGAGAGGGATCACAATTTCTCCCTCCACTGTCCAAAAAAGAATTTTGGACGAAGTAAGTATTTTATGTTTGAAGAGGCCTTTCGTGTTTATCAGTTCATCGCAATTTTCGAGTTTTAGTTCAATCACCTTTGCTTTTTTCTCTACGCTTTAGATTACTTGCTGTAGTCTCTTGATCAAGTTACCTTGCCTCCTCTTATGATCTAATGCTTTTTTGTTAAGAAACTGTCCGATCGAACTGGCTCAAGCGCTTTGTGATTTCGCTGAATTTTCAGTTTGTATGCATACTTTCTTTTACTTTAATGAGCAACTCTCAACATTTTACACGCATGCTTATTAATACCAACTATTGCTAATTTTTAGTAAATAATGTATAATACATCATAAATTTACATACAAATGAAGGTGTGAATGATGATCGCTTCAACAGTTCCCAACTTCTTTTTGCAGAAAGTCCCTTTATGATGTTTGTGAAAGTTATATGTGTATCCTTTGTATGCCAACAGAAACGGGGACTGACATAGACCTAATACGGACAAATGTATGGAGTTTATGGCAATTCAGTGTTTTCTATAATACATAAAATGTACATTTAAAATAAGTTTGGAATAAAATTTTCATTCAAACTAAAGTAAGTAAGGCAAAGATATTTAACAAGTAGGGAAATATATTCTGCAGATTAGTAGAAGGAACTGGTTTTAAAGCAGATACCGAACACTTGCATCACTACATCTTAAAGTTCAATGGAAAGAAAGAGCCTCAGATGACTCGTCGAATTCCGCTCACTGAATAGAAACAATTAGCTAAGCAACAAAAGCAAATAACCACGGAGACGTACAACTGAAAAAACAAATATATTCGCAAAACCGACCAGTCAGGACACTTTGGTATTCAAAAACGTCGAATTCTACCTCGGCCTCCGGGAGAACAAACCAACAAAACCAGCGTCATAAAATGCGTGGAATGCCCACATGAACTCGTCTTCCAGAGAGCCATGTGGTATGGATGCGATGTCTCTGTCATATAAGGCTATCTGGTGCTCTTCTAGCGTCACACGGGGCATCTACCCACAACACACCATAAATATTCTCTTCCATCATCTATTTTTTTTGTTCTCTAATTCTCCGTGCCCTCTCAACTGATTCTTTACATCTTACGGCATCTGAGAATAGGGCACTAACAGCACCTGCGGGGGCGGAGGAGAGAAAAGAGACTTGGGTTTCTGCCCGTCGCCCAAAACAGGAAGACCGCAGGGTTCGAACAAGCCATACCTGTCACTCTCTACAGTTCTCACATCCTGTGTGCCTTGGGACCGCTAAGCATGGGAGAAAGGCCATGAAGAAAATCCACATATACAACAGGGTTATATTGACTGGACCTCATTCAAAGATAGAAATAATATACAAAGGATATGAGGCTACATGCATATTACACAATTATCTCTCTCTCTCTCTCTCTCTCTCTCTCTCTCTCTCTCTCTCTCTCTCTCTCTCTCTCTCTCTCTTTATATATATATATAATGTATCAAAAGTTGAAAACAATGGCGAGACAAGAGTCAAAGTTAAAGTACTACGTTAATTTCCTATCACAGTGCAGAAAAATGTTAAATAAAAATAATTTGAATTTGTCAAAATTATGCGATCCATATACTCTTATGTCCAGTTCTTCAGGTGGGTGTACGTCAAGGAAAGAGAGTTATTATAATTCTCAAGCAATCGTATGAGCCTTGCTTCCTTTTCTAAAACAAAAAATGCTACTCATTCCAATCTGTGACATCATCAGAAATTATTATCCTCATTTTTAACAGTACTGAAAGTGACGCAAATAATGCTCCAGATCACTCATCTACTACAATCTCACTCATAATGCCGTTGAAATTACATCGGCTGTATAATCAAGTGAAGCACACTCTCAGACACACAGACACACAGACATGAAGGAGAGACATGCAAGTTATATCTCTAGCATAAATTACATCTACAGTAAACTTTCCCTCTTGATAAAAAAATTCAAAAATAAACATCATGATGAGAATCTTAAGTCCATTTAAGACTCGCAATACTAAATATAGGTATTATAAGATTGCTTCTACAGCTAAGATAGCTTTTTATGCACACAGCTTACTGACAAGATAGTATAGTCCAGCTCGGTTTCAGTCTAAATAACTTGGTAGAAAGGCCCCACGAAATTAACTTTGAATTAAATCACCTACAGAAAAAAAAAATATGAGTTCCCCTCGGCTGCAGAACTTAATGCATTTAATGGCAGATAATCCATCTTGAAAACCAGCGAAAGTAAAATGAACAAAACGTAAATCGAAAAAGATGGAGGAACGTTTCACGTGTTAGTATCAAAGGACACCATCGTCTTTCTGCGACCATCACTCCGACACCTGCTACAACGAATGTCCTTACAAGAGCTTAGCCATTGGAGGGTCTTAAATGGTTCCCTGAGGGGAGGAAGGGGGGGGGGGACTGCCAGTGGCCTGTGAAGAGGGGGGAGATGGGAAGGAGGGGAGAGGCGAGGCAGTGTAAGCACATAAGTGCCATACATTAGGGCATATCTTCATACTGGCCAAATAAAGCAAGCAGAGTAACCTTATCCGAGGGGCTATCAGATATAAACATCCTTTTATTCCTACACAACATATGTATCCCCGATAAACAGAGATAAATTGAGTAAGATACACTAGAAAAAATAATGAAAGAAAGGGGAGGAGAGAGAAAGCGAAGGGAATACAACGCGGTTATAAATAAAATGATATGAGAAAAGAAAAGCGGTATAGAGAGTGGCTGGTTGTGGCTCAGCACTTACAGTAAAAATTAGAGCTCAAATGACTTGTTATATCATGAACATAAGACTTTCACGCTTGTATCAGCACAAATAAGTTCACATTGAATATAATAAATCACTCCGTTATAAATAAAGAAATTAATACAACAAACCCAGATTCTGAAACACCATTCTTCTTACTGTTTGCAGCATTCTCGATCAAGATATTTTCTCTGACGGAAATTAAAATAATTCTGGAGTGCAGCGGGAAGCGGAGCGCCACGATGTATTTCATGTAAATAAAATAAGAAAATGCTATTTTCATTAAAAGTAAACTAATAAAGTTTACAGGATCTTCCACAAAAAAAAAAAAGAGTAAGCTAGCCACAAACATAAGGAATATATATATTTTGCAATGAATAAACTTATATCTTGCCAGAAGCCAGAACGCAAATAATAAAACTAGAGAGAGAGAGAGAGAGAGAGAGAGAGAGAGAGAGAGAGGACTGTTGGGTATGTCTAGCATTCCCGAAACTGATCTTATAAACAAACAGCTCGGCCAGTCAAAACAATAGGAAGGCCGGAACGGGAAGGTCTGTAAGAGGGCGGGGAAGAAAGACCAAGGCGCGGTCCTACTATCTACTGTACAAAATTGTAGGCACTCGAACTTCAGCTTCTTATCGGGATCCTTCTTTTACCGACTGGGCCTTGTTTAGAAACAAAACCTCTTCTTTTTCAAGACCTTACTTCTAAATCTTAATTAGTTTGGGGCCCCTTTAAGAAAACGCCTACCAGGCCTTATGTGTCATACAAAGACAAATGACAGATGAATAACATGGGCTGGGGAAGACAAGCAAATTCGTCTTTGTCATAGATACAGGAACCTATTTTGGCGGTCTTGTTCCTCTATGAGGCAATCAACTTGAGAACTTAACTGGAATTGTCTGTAGTGTTTGCGGGGGCGGGGACAATTTCCGTGAGGTCACACAAAAGAAGCACGCGAGTTTAAGACAATAAAGATAAATCTGTTATACAATCCAAGCATTTCTGAATGCTTCTCAAAGTTCTGAATTTATTTAAATACCCTCTCCTTTTATCAGTGACTGAAATTCAATACTTGTAGAAAAATAATCATTCACATGAACGCTATACTGAAAACTGCCAACAGCAAAAGAAAAATATTGATGGTTTTATAAAACAAGTTTCCACCACTTCAATATTATAAAGATTCAACAAACTGCGCATAGACTCAGCAAATACTGACAAAAGCAAAACATTTCCTTTACCTGACTTCTGTAAAGTGAACATGACTGTTATCTGACGGAAAAGGACTTACTTATAGTTTACAGCAAGTTATAAAAATCAAATAAAATCTCAATGTCAAACCCGGTCTTAAAAGCCATTGCCCATTCACAGCACACCTCAAAGAGTATATTCAAAATTCAGTGTTGCCCATCTTGAAGAATCTGGGAGGGCTGGAGATGAAGGCAAAGAAGAAAGACAACGAAAGCAGAAAACGGGTATTACATAATGCAAGGGCTCTGGGGGAAAGTTCCCTCTATTAACTGCAGTTTCGATCAATGACATATATATCTCATATCCAGCATCTCTGGAGCAAATGAGCTATTTAATACAGATGAACTATTTATCTAGCTATTCTGCTTGGTTCTTCCTGAGTTTCTTAACAACACTTGAAGATTAAAATCAGGTTTGATACACAAACATTCAGTAAATATGAAGAAGCTTCTTCAACCTCGTCTGCAATATTAGTAATACAAAGGGTCATTAAAAAAAGCATACATGCACTATATTCAAACTAATATTCCAGCAATACATAACAATACTGTGCTTAAACCAAGCGGTGTAAATTCTAATATTAGTTATAGCCTATTTACTTCTCTTATTTCTACATCCTTGATGACTTTTATTGTTTTAAAACTCTACTCATCCGTCCAACAGAGCAACACCTTGTGGCATATACTGTATATAATCATGCTATGAACTAGAAAAGAATAACGAAAGACAAATTTAAGATAAAAGAGGTCTTAAATCTAAATGCACAGCGCAATAAATTTCAGAAATCGAAAAGATATTTACAAAGAAATCGACGAACCCGTGGCAAGATGAATGCCCCGAGAGAGCTTAACTGGCAAACAACCAAAACTGATCGTTTCTCCCCCAAACAAGACGGACGACTCCAAAAGGAAACGTGAGCTTCATCGCAAGTCCCGTGGACGAATGAATGGCCATGCCTTATAAGGTAGCAGTGTGCCTCACAAGAAGAGGGGAGGAGGGAGGAAGAATACACAAGGTACAGAGTTTTAAAAGATGATTCGAAGTGTGATTTACAAACTGTCCATGACCATGACTAGAATTCCTAATGAGGAAGAGCTTTCGACCATTTCATTCCCTTCTACCTCGAAAGCATGCAAATGTCTGTCCTTATAGGTCTCTCGCGATTCCCGTAGTGCGCACCTCACGATGGGAGGCTTGTCATCACTTTACAATGACAAGTCAATTAGGCCTCTCATTTGTTTGGTGAACTTTGCTTGTTCTTTCTCCTCTTGCAATGGCAGAGCAACATTTAGCACGTTTTCTCCTCCACTGTCTCTTCCGAATAAGAAAATACGGGAAAAGTAAAAAACGTAGTTATAGTATAAACCTTTTACAACACACACTTTATATGGTGAAACAGCTGGAGACTTACATAATCATTAATCAAACTCTGTCACTGCAGGAAAGGTTCGTTAATGAACTTTCTCCTCAAATACTGCAGGTACAAGCAAAATGAAGCAGAAAACTGATCCAAAGACTGATAAAATACAGGCAAATACGCCACCAACTGCGTTGCGCAGTTGAAGGTTCATCCTCCTGCAAGCACCGATTCTATTTGTCAGCTCAATTACAATCACTATTTATTCTTAATTTCTGCAGAAAACTATTTGATCACTGCTCGCCTGACGCTTTTATCTCTTTCCGTTTAATAGTCTGGTCTCCTATCACTTCGGCACAAAAGGCAATGAACACCATCACATTTTCTTTCTCCTGCTCAAATGGCCAAGCTCTCTCTGCTCCGTGTTGCTAGTCTTGGTGTATTTATATTTATATTTATACTTAAAAAATAATAGAATATACTTCAACGAATATAAACGTGCACACTGCATGTATGTTCGTCCATACTGTATTACTCTGTAACCAAATTTTTTAAGGCAATTACAGTTTCCTTATTTCCCGTAAATGGCCCAACCTTTGATAAAATCATTCAGGTTATGTCAAGACGGCATGCACCTTAAAAAAAAAAGGTCAGGGTCAATTTCTCATTCCCTGAAGAAGGCACAATTAAAAACCCAGTCTCAGTTTTGTGGACGCTCGCCCGCCCACCAGAACTCACAGAGCGAGCCCATAATTCATTCCTAAAGACAATTAAGACCCGGCCATTACTTCGGAATAGGACCCATCTACCGAGAGAGATGAGTGGGTATTAACACCCATAATGCCACGGCAATTACGCGGTCAAAAGCCTCCATAATGCGATAATGAAATTTAACTGGGTCTAATAGAGCTAGAAGGTAGCTATAATAAATGATTCATGGTCGTTGGGCGGGTCGCGTTCTATTCGGAAAAACCATGTAAGGGTTGTGGTTCATTGCGTTTCATTTGAAATAGCAATTAAAACAGGTACATTAACCAGTATGTTACATAATTTTACCAGTCAATAGAAAATCAGAAGTAACAAGGTTCAATGCTGAATCGCTTCGCGAAGAAAGGTGATCGAGTTTAACAGGAGATAAAAAGGATTTTATCTAATATTTTCATAGACCCAACAGGTAGTGATTACTGCATCTTTGGATTTTCATGCGGAGAAGAAAAAAAAACCGCAGAAGAATCTTAAATTCATTACACACCATGCACATCGACGGCCTATTTATATAAAATAAACGTCCGATATTGTTTACGTAAAATATATTCAAAGAAACTTTTGCTTTTTTTCGCGTGTTATCTGAACTATTGGGTAATGCTCATCCCATGAGTCAACAGAATGATAATCCATTTTTCATGATCTTTGCATGATTTTCACAAGTTGATACGAATGATTTACGAAACTTAGGCTCTCAAGCAAAGCACTGGGGCCCTTTTGGCCATGCAGCTTTACGGGAGCTAAAAGAGGAGGTTGGAGTGGTTGGACGTTGAGGCTGAAGAAAGGGTGCGGAGATGAGGGTCAAGTAAAAGGCTAAAAAGTTATGTTTACGCCAGAAAAAAAGGTGAATTTTGTGTTAAATTTCAAGAATTTTAATACACTGATCCTTCCAATTAACAATAACTTGACAAATGTGGGTTTCAGCTGTCCATAACACTAATGTAAACACACAAATGCGTATATATACAAACTTCATAAAAATATATATATATATATATATATATATATATATATATATATATATATATATAATATATATATATATATATATATATATATATATATATATATATATATATATATATATATATATATATATATATATATATATATATATATATATAAAGAGAGAGAGAGAGAGAGAGAGAGAGAGAGAGAGAGAGAGATTAATAAAACAAAATTTGGATCTTTCCTAGAGAGTGACCTCCTAAGGGTTTTAACCCGGTATGTATCCACCTTTGCGGCGTGTTTAGTACAAGCCCGTCGGGGATTACCGTAAAAACAAACAAAGACTGTAAATATCATAAAGATAGTGATCCCCAAAAAATATCAGTCCTAGATAACGACCCACGAAAACCCTTGGGGGTCACTATCTAGGAAAGATCCAAAATTTTTACATAATGTCAAGGATCTAAAACTAAAAATTTTATTCAAAGTTCTGCCAGAAATGAATAACCGAACAAAGTATTTGAAATTTTTTAAGAATACTATGTTGTGAATGGTACTTCTCTGGGAAAACATGAACGTTAAGTATTGCAATCTATTAACACTGTATCGTATTTATAATTGTTAACTTAGAAAAAGCTTAAAACAAAAGTGTATGTCACTTCAAACAACGAAAAATGTTGACCAATGCCATATTCCTTACTCTCAATCAAGTAAATGTTGACAGGATATGCCGTATCTGCTACTCTTAACAAAGCATAATGTTGGTGGCAAGTGATCTGAACAAAACAAAATATTGGCAGAAATTAACATATCTGATACTCTCAACAAAGGAAAATATTGGCAGCAACTGACTTATCTGATACTCTCAACAAAAGAAAATACTGGCAACAAGTGCCGTATCTGGTGCTCTAAACAAAGGAAAATGATGGCAGTATCTGCTACCTTTATGCAAAATGTTAGCAGGGAGTCCAGTATCTGTTATTCTCAACAAAGAAAAATGTCGACAGCAGGTTCTGCAATATTTTCTAGCACCAATGGAAAATACTGTACTTGTTACTTGCACTAAGGGAAAATGTTGTCAAGCTAATGTAGTTACCGTCAGGCACCAGATAAAGTTGTTGATAGTTGGTATATTCGTTACTATCCTCAAGTAATACTTTGATACCTGTAGTCTCCTTTTCATTAATGCCTAGGGGAAATGTTCATGACTGGATCTGTTTCAAGCACTCTCAACACAGAAAAAATATTGATAACGGGTTTCTTATAGTGTCTATTTGTAGTTCGGATGCATATTGTTTGTACACAGAGTGGCATCTACTAACAAGTATGGAACCAAAACGATTCAGAAACATATAGCAATTAAAATTACCCAAAAGCTAAAAACAAAATAATTCTCCTACATAAAAAGTACCGATCTGAATATCATACCATCTGTTTTATTTTATTCTTTCTAAACATTCACTACTGGCATTTGTTATTTGCATTTTCTTCCATCAGTACTTAATGTGCTGATTTACTAAACCTTGAGTCGCATGTTCGGTCTTCAATAAAAAAAAGTCGAGTAAATAAAAGAAAATAAGAGTTGTCGAATCTGCCAACCCACTTTTCCAAGCAAGTCGAAACGGTGAGCGAGCAGACGCCATGTAACTACTGTACCCCGAAATCTCCAAGATCAACAACACGACCTAAGACCCGAGCCGTATATAAAATGCCCCCGCATAAAGACCTTGTTCCTAATGCTGCTTCTGGTAGATCGTATTCATCAATCCCTCGTAAATCTAAAGAGAGAACCTCCTCCATCTCCTTCGATCAGCTGTTAAGCTGTAAATCTTGGTTAGTCTTGTAAGCCGGAGTTGTAAATCAGGGAGAAAGTCCGCCAATACGACTATGGAGGGCTAACGTAGAACCATACGACAAGAATACGGAAATAAGCAGCAGAGGAAGACGAAAATGGAGAGGTGTGATAAACGTGCAAATGAAGGACGAGGAGAGGGACGTTTAAATGAGACTGGACAGAATGTAAGGAATATGGAAATGACTGGAATGAAATAAAGGGATTTGGGAATATAGAATGAATTGGGATGTGAAACAGAAAGACAGGTAAGAACGGAAGGGAAGCAATGGAGTTTTAATGTAAATTAAAACTGAAAAGAAAATTGACGCAGATATCCAAGAAAACAAAAAAGGAGTATACTGATCTGAAATACACTAAAGCAAAGACTGCAGAAATAAATGAGGTACCAGGGCAAGAGACATGAAAATGAGATATGAGACACGAAAATGAGAAGGAAATTAAGGTGATTAACATGAGAATGAGGCCAGGAGCATGGGAACGAATATGTAATGAAAATATGACGACATGAGAGAGAGAGAGAGAGAGAGAGAGAGAGAGAGAGAGAGAGAGAGAGAGAATGATCAAGTTGACGGTCTCTTTCTATATCCCCTTGCCAAACAGTTGCTGTATATAAAAGAACTATAATGGCGAATTATACACAATGTAAAACTTTCACAAGTTTTAAGAACAGAATAAAATCAATACATCAAGGACGGTTACCCTGAAATTCAGCGAAGCCATAAATCAGACATAATACGTTCATAAGTATCTAAGAATAAAAACTTGAACGTTTTACAAATTCATCCAGTTAAAACAGCAAGGACAGCCCCACCCTGATGTAGGCCCTTAACACTGACAAGTATGTTGTGCAATCACAATGACACTGGCTGTCAATCCGGTGAATGTTTTATTTTATTCATATTCTAGTGATGTTTATATAACGGTAAAATGTGCGCAAGATCTCGTCAGCAAAAGAAAAAGTCAAGACATTATAACACAACATTACAACAGTTTTACATTTTTTGAAGCTTGATACATTTTTCACTTTTTGAAAGCCCAATAAAATCTACTGTACAGCAAGACATATCCCTAGATCCTTTCATTTGACTCTCAGCTATACAGTACACGATAATATCACAAAAGGCAGATTCTCGAGGCAAATATCTTCGAGTATAACAACAGATCTTCCCGAGATACAGGACAAATAATCCCAAGCGGTTAAAAACAATTCAAATTTCCACAAACAGTCTAAGGGTTTCTTTAGCCTGATGCACGCGGAACTCCTTGCGAATGCCTGAAGCTTGCAAACAGTCAGTTCTAGAAACCAACAGAAGTCAATACTCAGAGTATTATGTAAAGAAAGGGAAAATGCCATAGCAGAAAGGAGCTCGGTGTGGTAGTCAGAGACGGACTGCTGGTGAGGAAGGAGTTCCTATTGAACATTTTGAAGATGATCAGTCAAATTTGTTCCTTCTTCGAGAACAACTCCCTTTGCCTTGAATGCATGCGTAACAAGTGGCAGATTATCATACCCTTTCAAGATATTAATTTCTAGCACCTGAGTTAAAACAGACAGGATTAGTTAAATTTCCTGTAACTGGGACATCATTTCATTTCAATCATTAAATATTTATACACGCAAGTAAAGTAGTCACATGAGGAGGAATGGCAGATTATTATACTCTTTCAAATGATTCATTTCTAACGCCTGAGTTAAAACAGACATGAGTGGTCAAATTTCCAGGATCTGGGACATCACTTTGAATCATTAATTACTGAGACACACAAATAAAGATACCAGATAAGGAAGAAACGTCAAGAACGTATTTCAAAGGCTAGAAATAGCAAACAGCTGACACAAAAGATAGAAGTAAAATCTCGACACCATGAAGTTGACAGCAGAGTTCTGACAATAAATGGAAGAGAATAAAGCAACAGAGGAATCATTCACATATTAACCCTGATCACAAGGCTCATTCAAATGCCTAAATAAAACGAGTAAGGGGAAAAATAAAAATTCGAATAATTTTTGGACACAACTATGGATATGTTTACGTAATATGCATGTATAAGTATATATGTATGTATGTGTGTATATATATATATATATATATATATATATATATATACTCTATATATATAATATACATATGCATATATACATACAGAATATATCCCTAATCTCACTCATTATAAGAAGCGTTATAAATATAATCTATTCTCATATACACACACATTAGTACAACCTTACATGAAAGATATAACTGGGTTATCGAGTTACAAAAGAGATTTACAATGTCGCATATATATATATATATATATATATATATATATATATATATATATATATACACACATATACAATATATATATATATATATATATTATATATGTTATATATATATTATATATAATATATATATATATATATATATATATATATATATATATATATATATATATATATATATATTATATACGTTATATATATATATATATATATTATATGTTATATATATATTATATATATAAATATATATATATATATATATATATATATATATATATATATATATATATATATATATATATATATATATATATATATATATATAACTCCTCCAAGAGACACGCCACACCAATAAAATTCCTACCCCATAAAATCCACTCATGCTTAAAGCCGCCACCGTTTACTAAACAGGAAGACCGAACAAGCACTGAGCAAACACCTTTAACAATGACACCCACACGCAAACATGCGACCTCTTAAAGCAGTGGAGTTTTTTTTTTCTTTTGTTCCACCTACGCAAGTCCATCTGCAGAGACGGCGCTGTGTTCTTTAATACAATTTTCATAAAAATCATATAAAGAGAAAAAAAGAACACCTTTCCCTCTAATTATTCTGCAAACTTTCAGGTTTTGTATTTCATGTGTGCGGAGGTTTTTCCTGACGTGCGAATGAATATGTAAACAATTTATGTAAATACAGCCGGGGCTATTTAAGCCAAGTGAGACTGGTAACTTCTCTTTAAGGCTGGTATATCAACAGAGGTGCTCCTCGCACTATCATTATCACGTTTGCCTTATGCAAAATCCCCGGTGTTTAGGGCTCGACGCCATACTTTTTCATTAAGGAAGGTGTAATCACAAGAACCTTTTGTGAGTCATTTCTTCTTTATGCGAAAGGGGTTGGGGGAGTGCTCGGGATCAACTCGTCATTCCATTACGTAAATACACAGGGATATTCAAGGGGTAGTCTCTATTAGCGAGGTTCCATATAAAGAAAACTCATGAATCTTAAACTAAGGATAAAGTTAACTGGATACTGCTGTCTGTAGCGACGACTACTTCACACTGCTTGTGGGAGAAGTAAATTTTG
>NC_089791.1:14903375-14905875 GCF_040412425.1 Macrobrachium rosenbergii
AGTATCTTCGCTACGACGAGATCTCCTCTTCTGCCAGCTGGGCTCAACCGACCTACCTCTGTCGTTCGACTTCGACCTAGACTTTCCTCCGACCACAGGCCTCCCACCTCCAATGCCTCAAGCACCACAACCTCTAGTCGCCACCACAGCCGCTCCTACGCCCACTTCAATCACTGTCGGTTCTACTAAAGGTACCGCATCACCCGCTGATGATATTTCGCCTCCGGTGACTACTGCCGGTACTACTACAGAAGAAACGGCCACAGATGCACCCTTTACTGACGTTCCGACAACGCCCCCAAGTTCAATATCCTTCTCATCTACAACTACTCTGCCTTCTTCTACTTCAAGTAAACCACCAACGACTGGAGCGCCTGCTACTGAGCAACCTTCCCCTCTTTCATCCACAGAACTTCCTTCTCAGGCCCCTCCCACAACAACTTCTAATCCTGCAAGCAGGAGCACACTGACTCCCATCCCTTCTCTCTCTGTACCTTCAACTAACCCAGCGTTTCCAAGTTTACCGGAAGGATCTCCCATTAAGCCAACAGAAAAAGGACCAACACGAGGGCCCTCTTGGGCTTCCTTTAGATCCGCAAAGGATCAAAATCAGTCAAGAGGACCCAGTGGTTTCCTTGGAGAGTCAACATCTAGAGGGAGAGGCTGGGTTCCTACTCGTCCCCCTCGAAGTCTCGATCGAGTTATGTCCGACGATGCCCCAAACGCAGCTGATACAGCTGCTGCCGATCAGGTAACTAAGAAAAATCGCACACTAATGTCCATAAATATCTAATGCTACCAAAAACCCTTACTCTTGAATTTTTTTTTTATTTACTGTAAATAAATGGGTACAAACAACTACAGATCCAAATGTGAAAGTAAACTACCATAAGTATTGCCCTGAATGATAATAATCATAAAAAATAAGTAGTTACAGTTCAATTTTTTTTACAGCACCTTAAGAATAAATGAATTTCATACATTCGAAGTAGGTAATCCGTGACTCTCACCTAAAATTTCTTTGCTCTCTAACTCCCATGACCTCAACCGACTATCCCGACTGTCAACAGGAATACGTCGCCTTACTGGAACGTCAACTGAGGGACTTAAGGGCGCGGGTGAAGGCGTGCAGGTCATGCCTAACGCCACCTCAGAGAACCAAGGCCACGTGCGGCGGAGGTACGGCCTGGAGGGACCATCGCAAGCGAGAGAGGCAACTGCGGAGCCGTCAAAGGGCACAGAGGAGAGAAAAGCGTCGGCGAATCAAGGCTCTTCAGAATAACAACGCCACCACTACAACCCAGTCATCCACAACCACCACAGAAGAAGAAGAAGAGAACGCCAACAATCCCGTGCAGGCTGATGTCACCTCGTGGTTCTCGGAAAGGTAAATATTGCAGGTACTGGGTAAGTACATGCAGTACAATGTTCCTGTTTTATTCCCTGTGAGTTAAGTCGATATTCCTAGCATTTAAACCCATCAGTTAAGAAGAGAATATTATAGTCTTTTCAACTGGTTGATTTCCAGTCTTCCTCAGCTTTCCTTAATATTCCTAAAGTGATGAAATACATTCTAAGTATCATGTGAAAAAAAGGATTACTATGAATATCATTTCATTTGTAAAATATTTATTCTAATATAAGTTGAAAGTCTTTAGGATTCTACAACCAGCCATGTTTCAGTAAATCTGTGGAAAAAATTTGCGCCAATATCTTTATTATTTGTATGCAAAGATATCAATTCCTTGACATGGTACGTCTAAGATTCTCCAAATCAATTCATTATCTACAACAATGGCAAATTCGTCCACGCAGTGATGTCAAAGCTGACAACAAACGAGCCCGGCAGAACCACCGAATGAGCACCGACTTCCGAAGAGGGTTCAACCAGAAAATTTCGAGGATGGACGAAGCTTTGATGCAGTTTACAGACACGCAAGCAGCCTTTTGCAAGGAACTCCGAGACAACCTTGGAGGGCGACTAGAAAAGAGGGGCCAGGAATTAGGGGCTCTCTCGGATCAGATAGCAGCTCTAGTCAGGACGTCGACGATGCAGATTAACGAACTTGAAAAAGTGGCTTCCTCACAGGTCAGTTACTTGGTTTGACACAGAGAACACCTTTATTGCTGTTACCATGAAAACTAAAAATGCAGTTTATTTCGGGATGTACCATGACAAACGGTTCACATTAAAGTGTAAAACTACGCAAATGTAAAAATAAACTCATTATCATGATTCGCATCAGAACTAAAAATCAATACAAAAATACCCAAAAAATCACAGGCATAATTTTGCGATTACAACCCATGCAATAGAGGTTATTTACACAACTTGCTATTATGACAACTCTCAATCTTTTGCAGTTATACTCTAGCCAAGCAAACATCGAGAAGAGTATAGCCATCACGCAGGCTATAAGGGATTCGCAGATAAGAGCGATTCAGGGCTACCACAAAGAAACCTTTCTACCGGCAGCTGCGGCAATAGCGACGCTCCTCT
>NC_089791.1:14910875-14958375 GCF_040412425.1 Macrobrachium rosenbergii
TGAATAAAATATGCAAATGAATATTTCTGGACTGAGAGAGCTGCGCAGCAATGCAACTTGAGTACAATATTAACACCACTTCACTGGCACAATTTCTGCAAGGGCGGGCCTGTAGAAAAAATATACTGTCTTCCAGGCACTAGTGTCCAACCATGCCTCAGTCAGTCAGATAGAAGAAGCAGAGCTGGACACGCGGGTGTACGTAGGTTCGGCCGTAGCCGCCTGGAATGAGCTCTACCATAACCAGGAAGCCGAGCTAAGAGAGGAGTCCGACAGGCTCACGAACAGCCTGCGCAGTCATACCCACCATGCCCAGAACTTACTCTCTGATCTGCGCAGCGCTGCTGAAACCCATGAACAGGTAAGTGAACAAACTGCCAACAACATTAATCAAGGTATAGATGGGTTCGTTGTTTTGTATTCTCCGTTGGGCAGTGAGAATGCGCGATAAAAATTGAAAGAAATTTTCCATAAAATCAGTTTTGTAGTCCCATCAATCAAAATTTCCTTCAAGCTCGCTTTAGTCTACTGCACTCAAATTAGACTTAATTCTAATCTCGATATTATTTTGCTTTTGCTGCATAAAATTTCCCTACATCTAAGTGAAATTCAATCAACGTTATAACTATCGTTTGTTCTTTTGGACCTGAACATATATATATCTGAAGCCATTATCACTAAAGCTAACAGTGACTGTTTGAAGGTTACAAAGATATGGTCCGAGGATATGTACCAGCAGCTTCTAAAAGCCAACTGTAGGTCAAGAGTTTTAAGCTTAACAATAATTGCAAGAGGCAAGAATTTGAGAGGACGTTTCACTGAACGTCTACTCTTACATGCAAACTATACGGCCTTCCCTTTCTGAAGGTGTTGGAGGAGCAGAGGATGGATTTCCAGCGATTTGTCCGGAAGAGACAAGACGCCTTGGACAACCAGTGTTCTGCCATTACCGACTGGGCAATGCTCATGTCTTCGGAGTTGCGAAGGCGAGACGAAGATCTCCACAGGTTCCTGAATGAGGATCTCCAGTACACAACACGTGAGGATACTTGAGCCATTTAACGTAACCATCAATGATCATCGCAATTTCCACGCCACTGGCCTCTTTTGATTCTTGTATTTAATGGTATTGATTTATGGGACTATGGTTTTCTTGATTTATTTTGTTTATTTAACTGTTATGTCACAACTATAACAAGTAAGGTATTTCATTTCAGTGATTCCTATTTCAGCATCAGCTTGTGAAGAGGACAGAAGTTTTGATTTCCTTTCTCTCGATATCTTTTGAAAGATTTTTGATTCGTTTTTACCCCATACAAATTCATTGACTCCCAACTTAATCTTCCAGCGCTTCTCTCAACACGCATTCCTTAATATCTATGCTTACCCACTACTTCACTTATTCCAGATGAGTCCTCCCTACAGCCTCATAAGTAAAATATAAATAAACATAAGCGAACGATGATCAAGGTAATGCCCTGCCATAATTATGGAGTAATAAGTTTTAGCACTTTAATTTTTGGGTCTTATAATGAATAAGCATACTTGATAGCTAACGAACTGTTATCTGCAAAAAGATCAGTTTGCATATACTTCTTTTGACCTCATAGAAATAAATTTCCATCTATAATAAAAAAAAACGTAAAATCGATAAGGAGCACGGTATACCTGTTTCCAAAATAGCTTCCATAATTAATTTAATCTTTAATTTTACCCGTACAAAAAGCTCATTCGATTAATGTTCTCCTTAATTCTCATTATCACTGATCTCAACTCAGGTGTCGGTACCGCTAAGTCAACAACGCTTTCATAACTGGATTGTGAGATATGTATATATAAAATAACAAATAAATAAGGGTACTACATAATATAAATAATTTCTTTGCCAGGGTAACTAATGTACAGATGAGTTATTCATATGAGAAGTGAATCCAATGACCTTTACGTAAACGTAAATGAACCCAGGGCTTTCAGAGCACGTTCTTCCACTGTACAGTAGAATAATATAGGTTAATTGGACTGCCACCTAGAAAGTTAGTATTACAAAATATGGAAAGTACGAAGTTTGACAACGATACATTTCTAAGTCTTTTTATAGTTTTATATTTTCGTTTCACTGATGTGCAGGAAACTCAAACTATGGCAACTTCGACGCAGTTTGCGGTATAAAATTGAAATTTCTCTTTTAACCGAGTTCGAATGGTATAAATCTATTACCAGTAAATATTTTCAAAAGGGAACTGCAATGCACGACACAAAGTTCGGTTTAAAGGAAGGGCAGGTCGTACAACTCTAACAAAAATAATGATAATACTAAGAAAAACAAAGGTACATTTTCTCTCTCCTTGGACGTAGAACTTTTTTGTTTTTTCATCCCCCTTCCCTTCTAGCAAATAGAGCAGATTGAATAGAGATTTTGGGGGCCTGTCTGTCACTTAAGCAATAGCGGGATGTGTCTGTCTGTGTGTTGCAGTGACGGTGCAGGAGGACACAGACGGTTACCTGGTGTCGAGGCTTCCAGACGGATCCCTGGTGTACCAATCGTCTCCTGCCCACGCTGCCCACCCACCACCCAATGTGTGTTTGAAGTGTACCCATGCACGCCATGCCCAAACACTCACGTTTAGAGAAAACATTTAGAGAGGATATTTACAAATCTATAACAAAACTTGTCGCCTCGAGGAACACGTAACCCTTTGGCAGAAAAGTCCAAAGGATATAAATGGGGAAATTTCATTCGATTCCAGGAATACTGAGATTGACTAAGGTCGGATCTAGCGGTTATATATCACATATATGATTCAAGACCTCTTTTGATTTAATGAATCGAGGTAGCATACCTAGCGAATGGGTTAAGAAAGAATTGTTTAAATCAAACTGAAATTCAGTAACAACTAACATTTACCTAAGACAGGCACGGGGAGCAAGAAGTGTGTAAATGTTGGCATACGTGCAGGGGTAAAATTGAAAATAAATTTAATACTTTGCATAACTGCATCAATATACAAAACTGAATACATAATGAAAAGGTTTAATTGTACACATAGTCATGTATGCACAAACATACAAGCGCGTACACATCTAGGCATTTATAGACATATTTTCAGTATACACCTCAATGAACATACCCTTTAATATACACAGAAAATGAACTGAGAATAGTCTTAATAGTTAAAGAAACTCTTTCTTTCAGTTGCGAAATAGGTCAATACGCCGTTCTACATCATGAAAAAGTGGTTTAATAACAGCCCTAAGCTTTAAAATTCAAATTACAAGTTAAGCATGGCTGCAATTCAATGTCACAATTTATGCTAATCATAAACATTGGGATAATTACAAAATTTGCATATAATAACATCACTTATTTTTGTTGTTGACATGCCAGAGAACATAAAAACACAACCAATTTGCAAGCTATATAACTGTTGGCCTTTCCAAGAAACATATGTGTAATATTATATATGTATATATATATATATATATATATATATATATATATATATATATATATATATATATATATATATATATGAGCATATATATATATATATACACACACACATATATATATATGTATGTATGTATCATACACTTGTATGTATATGTACAATTAGCAAACAAAATTACTGTTTAAACTAGGATTCTCAAACTAACGGAAAGATAATAAATTACGTTACAGAGTGAACTTATTTTACAAGGAGGTTTCACAGATTTTAAAATGAAACACAAACACGTGAACATCTTCTCACAATGAAAGTGAATATTACAATACCTCACACAGGAGTTTGGCGGAGGAAGAATAAGGCGTGTAATATACAATTCTAAAAGAAAGGAATTCACTAACGGATTCATATTTTCAAAATCCAATTAAGTCCACTGATACGAATATATATATATATATATATATATATATATATATATATATATATATATATATATATATATATATATATATATATATATATATATATATATATATAAGAAAACAACAACCAATTAAAGCCAAAATAGTGATAGTTGAGCTAACCAATAAGGAATGAGCCGCATCAGGTATGGCGTATACATATGGATAACTGTAAAGTGGAAAAAATGGAGTTGGTTTGGGCAGTAATGAAGGAAAAGCATTTGGGAAGGATAGTTCAGAGGTTTATCAAACTATTTATTCAAGTTCAAACGAGGTAGTTGGTGCATGGTTATGTATAAATTCAACGATTCCTCAACGGGTGCAGCTATTGAACAAGTGAATGAAACTATATCTTTCGGTACCTCATCAGTTTCCTGTTCTAATCTAATGTCTAGGCGACCAACAGTTCCTTTTAAAGTTCCTGTATTACTTGTTCCTCGAGAGTATGAATCACACAACTAGAAAAGGATATTAACTTTTTTATTTTACTGTTTTATTTTATTTTTAACAGAATATAAAGGCAATTAACTCCATGGTAAATTAAAAATAATTTAATGAAAATCCAAAAATGGTAATTTCATAGACAATTCCTATAAAAACAAAACTACCAATAAAGACCTTTAAAATCATTCTTAAAAATAATAGTAAGCTAAAAAGAAATGAAGGAATCAATTGCTTTATATTCTGCTACTCTCCATACAGTATCCTTGGAAGAGCAACAACCTACGCTGCATCGAAATGTTTTGTGTGAATTAATATATTCTATGACAGATTTTGTTTATCTTAAGAACAACAAAAACAATATATTGTTGGATTTACATTAACTTTGTGACCTGTGTATATAAAGAGTAATTATCAATATTTACATATACAAATGCATAAGCATACACATACGTATACACATACAATACTCTTAAATATATATAAATATATATATATATATATATATATACTCTCTCTCTATACTCTCTCTCTCTCTCTATATTAATATATATATATGTATAGATTACTCATATATACTGTATATAAATTATATATATAGTATATATATATATGTATATATATATATATATATATATATAATATATTAATATGTATATATATATATTATAGATTATATATATACTGTATATAGTATATATATATATATATATATATATATATATATATATATATATATATAGTATATATATATATATATATATATATATATATATATATATATATATATATATATATATATATATATATATATATATACGCAAAAGACACAAAGATCCAAACCATATTATTGAACTTATTCATTCTCTTCCTTTATTTTTTTTTTTTAGAATCACGATGGTTTTCTGGGATGACAAGGGAATCCATCTGGAGATAGTTTTTCCTAATATGGCTGTGAAGGATCCAGCTGATGGTACTAATCAAAGTCATTATTATATATTATACTGTACATACCTATCTGTAAATACTGTACTGTGGAAAGTGTAGCAAATACACGACAAACCTAATATGAATGTGGAACTTCTTGCGGTTTTGACTAGTGATTTCTATTTCATGTGTCAATTTTCCATGAATTATTAGTGCAAAGACAAATCAATTTGCTGCTCAGATTACACAATTTAGACTGGACCAGCTCTTACTGAAAAGCTCCTTTGATCAGAGAAATATTTCTATTGACCATCCTCTAGGGGTTGGGCAAAGTACAACTCAAGACCCAAAACTATATTACTGGTTTCATAACATGAATGGTAATTTAACTTACGCGTACTCCGTAAATTTCTCGTTCCAAGACATGTAATTTGTACTGAAATACTTTGTCAAGCATCTGATGATATGGAAATTAGAAACCGCAACAGCAATTCAGCAAGATTCTGTTCATTCTCCAGTTTTTCAGTGCTAAAATAGGTCTGGCATGGGGACATACTTGTGACCGGATGCATGTCTATTTTCCATATTTGTGAGATTGTCCTATCGATAATACCCTTGACTATTGCATGTTTGGACGCATGAAAGGAGAGATATGTCTTGTGCAAACGTAACTCAAGTAATAAATTCATTAAAAATCTGCATATAAATTGACAATGATGCTATGATCTGTTTTCAACAAGGTTTTGCATCAGCTTACCAAATACAACAATTGATTTAAATGTATATTTATCTTGCCTGCTGATATATAACAAAATTTATCAAAAAAGCTTAAAATAAAAAAAAAGAACATTCAAACCTGAGATAAAAAGTTTCACCTTATATTAAATATAAATTGTAATAAATTAACTTTTTATGCTACAATATAAATAGAAAAACATAAATTTTTTGATAAAATTTCAGCAGTGTAAACTTCTGTAAGAGGCTTTAAGACTGGCTCAATAACCAACTTGTAGAGCTTGAAGTAGAATAAACAAAAGTATATTGTAATTAAAAATGGTATTTAAAATTTTTGTAACTCAGCATGATATAACTATCGCATAGAGTATATTCCGTGAAATAAATTTGAACTGCATTAGTTAAAACAATGATAAATGTAAGCTGAAATATGAATGAATAATCTAGTCACAGCAAATAACGGATACGAAGCTAATTATACAGTCCTTTTCACAGGTAACGTACCAGTTAGACGAGACTGTTTATAGCACTGGGCCAGCCTCATCTACGTCACATTCTAGTCCCCAAAAACCTCAGTTGGAAAAGACGGTAGTCAAATCTGTAAATAGCAAACACAGTAGTCTTAGGGATAGCATCAACCTTAGCAAGAAAGACAACATCACCGGTAACACCATCGTCTTCGTCAACAACACCAGCAGTGGCAGTGAGACTTCCAGCAGAGGAGGAGGAGACCAACTGGTTCCGGTGACGGCGGAGGAGGAGGAGGAGGAGGAGGGGGAGAAGCAACTGCCAGAGGACAGCTGGAAACTGACTGAGAAGTACGACGTCCTAGAAGAGCAGAATAACAGGATCGCCGACATCTTTGGAGACGGACAGCCGGAGGAGATCGATTTCAGTCACCACAGCAAAACCACACGGAGCGAGGGCTCCTCACTTCAGGAAATCAAGACTATAAACGATGTAAGCATCAAAACGACAACAGAGAGGAGTGTCACAGGTTCTTATAGCGTGAATCTAAATTACGCCAATTCAAAAAGTGACGGATTGACAAACGCTTCCTCAGTAATGGCAACTCTCTATGATGACCAACCGAAAATGGAGAACTGGACGGTAATGAAACGGATAAAAGAGGTACCGTGCTCAAGAGGAGAAGAGGAGAGCTCAGGGGCTCTGAGAGCAGACAAAACGATGGTACTTACGAGTCTCAAGGAGCAGTGAGTACCTGCGGAGGAATGAACCTTCTATTTTCGAAAGATGGCCAGACAACGCCAGTGTCAGGAAAGGGGGCAACGAACGAGAAATTTTACGATGATGACGACGAGGGAATAAAGAAGCTGAGAAAAATTCTACAAGAGGCCCACAAAACCATCGAAAAATTCCAGATGGACTTTCATATTGATGACAGCTTCCGCAAGAATAAGCCTCCTTTGAGGTTGTGGGAAAGACTCAAAAACGAAGAAGACATCGATGAAGATGGTGACCCAGATAAACCGAAAAATGAATCATCAAATGGTACCTCGGTACATATCGACTCGTACAAAACAGTGAATGCAAGTACTGGGAGCATAGAAAACGGGCCTCAAGACCAAGCTTTAAAACATAGCAATGAAACTTGGACTGTATTAGAGCACCCCCATAAAATACGTCACCAGCATCATCATAAATTACACAGGCAGACAGAAGAAACTTTATTAAGGCCCACGAATAAAACGGTACCAGAGCAAGAAAGATTATCTTCTGATTCAGCATCAGAGGTGCCAAACACAACTACCTCTTTACCCGCGCAACTGCTAGACGGTCCATCCACCCTGGGCTCAACTGAATTAACTGAAGCTTCCCCAAGTCAAAATAACTTCACAGCGATGCCACCAGTACAGGCAGAGGATGGTATCGTAAATGAAAATTGGGAGAAAAACATGAACGAAGACGCTGGTCATGAAAAGGGAGCATCCAGCATGTCGCTACAGCAAAAAGAAAATATCCAGGTGCGAGTAAATGCCACAAGTACAGACGATTAAACGAGTCTGCAGAAGATTTAACAATCAAAGTCAATTGCATCCTTAGCTCATTGGTAACTTACATATTTCAAGGAAGTCTATTTCATATAAACATCAGTCCAGACGTATAATTTTAATCAACATATAAGTTTTATTTCTAGGTGAAATTTAAATGACAATGCTTTCGAAGAAATAACAAGAATTAAACAGTAAAGCCCTCTAGCACATCCTCGATCCAAGCATATACAAGAATTCTACATGATAATTTAATAATTTATTCGAATTCTGGATTTCCATTCTGCAAATTAAGAACGTCCAAACTTGCAAGAACCGGGCACAACAAAATGTTGGCAACAATGACAAATCTTAATAATGTTTTGCGTCATACAAGCAAAGCACATGAGCAGTTTGTTTTCGATTCTTGCGTTTGAACCAGGAAATAAGATTACAAATTACTGCAGCAATTATAAGGAAGAAAGTCTTACGCACAAGAAAAGACAGAACGATACACGCAGTGCCAATTTTCTGAAGGCTGAAATCACACTAAAGGTAATTTTTATAGCCCTATGCAATGTAGTGACCGTCTCTCTGATTTCATGCTCCTGAAAGCTTTCACCACTGCAAAGGTTATGCTTGAAACTGCCATCTTTGTAGAATATGTAAATAAGTTATTTGATATTTGATATATGTAAGTTGTAATGACTTCATACTAATATGTACTATGTACAAAACGCGCTAAGTCATAATGTGCCCATGACCGACACTGCCATTCATTACAATGTAGCTTTTCTTCTCGCTTCATATTCAGCTTCTTTTTAATACTTTACTGTTAGAAAACAAGCGTGGATGTGTGTGTGTGTGTGCGTGTGTGTGTCAGTACAAATCATCTGCGTGAGGTTGGGTGTCTATACTCTTCAAAAGAGCTTTTAGCTTTCATCAGTGAAGCCAAACCGTTTGTTTCTGGAATAATTAAGTGAACGCTCAATTCTTTGGAAGAGGCAACACTAAGAAACAAGAATATATTCTAATATAAAATGAAAGTACGGCAACACACTGTTTAATATCCAATAATATGAGAATTCTATACTTAGTGCTAGAATGAAGTATGTTTAGCCATTCGTTTAATGGAAATAATTACAGTTCCTAAAATGTTTTCTTTCACTCTTAAAACGGTTTACTTCATTCATCCGGTAACACAAGTATTTCAAATAGTTTCATCAATAAAAGGATTATATATGTCATCCCGAACACTTAACATATTTAACAATTACCCTTGAATGTTCTATTGGTTGTAAACTCTAAAAGTGTTATCTGTGGAAATTTCTCAAGTGCAAATAATATAAAAAAAGAGAGCAGAGATAATAAGAGATAGAGATGAATTATTAACTAAACTTGCTTGAAGGTCATGAATAATCTTCAATAAACTCTCTCCATAGTGTATTTTCAGTGATAATTGTCCACTTACAAAAAAAGACAGTTAAACAGATAACTGCAGGATATACTTAATCCAACGAAAAAGAGAGAGAGAAAAAAAACATCTATTTTAGTCCAAAATGAAGATCAAAGGCAAAACTCAAACTCTGTAGCACTGTTTTGAGTCAGTTAAAATATTCGTATTTCATTTTAAGCTCCATTTCAGCATAAAGATACAAAACTGCGAATGATTCTCTTCAAACTTTTGATAACATTCTCGCCTCTCCTTTTAAAAACCTTGGACCACAAAATATTCTGGGCAATGTCTTTGTACCCAGAGTACCTCAAAATATTGCTTTCAGGTTCAAAGTCATAACCAAACGCAATTTCCATCACATACTTGATTACTGTCTCACCCGTGATTATATGTTTTCATGGCAAAATACAATGGAACTCAAGCAATCAGGGCGAGTGCTAGTTGATGAATCAATATTTAAAATAAAAGTTTCATTTGATAAAATCAAATACATGCAAACAATATTTTTGTATACGTCGCATAACGGTTTTGTAACAGAAAACACATCAACTAGGAAATATTTAAAAAAGTATTAAAGATAATTCAAGATGTGAGTGTGTGTGTGTTGTAATGTCTACAGTTCCAAAAAGGGAAAACTCCTTTTACGAAATAAATACACATACGTTTTCCACTATTTTTCTAAAGGTACATCGTAAATGTGTGTAATAAATAAATAAATAAATAAATAAATAAATATATATATATATATATATATATATATATATATATATATATATATATATATATATATATACAGTATATATATATTCTTGTCCACGTTAAAAAAATGATCGTGAAAGGGATTAAAACAAGGAGGAAAGAGTTTGTAACAAGTAAAATATAATAAACAGAAGTTTCAAAAACGTTTCGCCAAATCTTCCTCTTGAAATTAATTTCAAATCCTTCAATATACAACAGTATATCGGAAGAGGCAGAAAATTGGTAACTTGCACTCCGATGTACTCTGTAGATATTAACTAACAGCTTCAGTGATTGTTCCTAACTATGGTATGTTGTACATAGTTTTAACAAACCGTTGATAGTATGGCCACAGAGTGTACGTTTATTCTGTGTATGGGCAGGATAGAAAACAAAAACAAGGAAAAATTCAACAATTTCGTTTCATTTGTTTGAAAATGTAATGAATTCCCAAGAGTAAAGTGTAATTAAAATCCTTTTCGAAATACCTTCCTGAATGAGAGGTGATGAATACAAATCTGGAGCCAGTTGACAACTGTCTTTTATTCTTTTACAACAGCTCTGACGATATACTTCTAATTATTGTTAAATGTATACTTATTAGTACGTAAGTAATTCCTGTTAAATACGAGGAGATAACATCTAAACATTTCTGAAGGCTTAACAGGTTATTAAACTTTGAACTCTTTTAATAGCAATGACTGGATCAAAAGGAATTTACATTATTCAGTAAACAAATATGACTCCAAAACCGTGACACAAATAAATATAAAAGTTCAGAAGCGCAGCAGTGGTCTGCAAAATGGATTCAGATTTAATTTTTAAAAAATAACAAGAAAAATATTCCTTGCAAACCCCTATTTCCAATAGGTACTCTTCACTATTTTCTAAAACGTCTAATATGGTAACTTAGGCTTTAAAATCTACTTTACTAATTACGAAATGATGACCTGTCCTCTTTTATCAGGAAATAATATTCCACCTTTCTATTTTACTGTTGCTAGCGATCCGCACTGGAAATAAGAAATGAACCCGTATTTTTACTGCAAGTTGTAAAATATAAGATTTAGAGCGAGTTTTCAGTTCGAATGATCTTTTAAGAATGAAAAAGGCAGGAACACCCGTGAGAATATAACACCAGTTGACTAGTACCTCCTTTCATGAGAGAATGAAGTCCCAAAGCTAATTATGAGTATGTTGTTTCCTTCCTATATTTCATCTCCCAGAAATCTAATTAAATATCAAAATATTACTATAATCTTATATATCAACCTTTGTCCAAAATGGAAGAAGAAACAAAAACTGCAGTGCCTATATCAGTGACATACGTGCATTGTGTATTATATTAACGATGTAAATAATACGTAGTTGAGACTTTTTTGTGCCTTAATCCTGTTGTTTTTAATAAATTGTTTGATTATTTGATGTTGTTATTCTTCCCTTTTTTAAGCGGTGAATCAAAATTAATACAAAGGCAAATATGATGCACCCAGAAAGTGAGTACTTCAGCCTTCCTAAATGAATATTTAAAATGAAATTATAGCTTTCAACATGCATGGTATCTATAATGCTATCACATCTGCATATCTGTATTTCCAAAGAGAAATAATTAATAGTCTAGATCTGCGATAAGCACAGGCTGAAAGACTTTCTTGGCACAGATATGACTCAATATCCCTAGCAAGATATATTATGTTGATATTAAAGGGAAAAGCCAAAAGTCTACATGAGCACCCTTGCCGTGAAAATGCATATATCAACTCAACATAAAAAAACAAGTAAAATTGAGCCAAGGTTTTTTCGGCCCAATCGAGTTTTCTGTACAGCGTATAATGCTGTATGAAAGTCTCAGTCACGGCCCATGAAACTCTCAGCCGCGGTCCATGAAACTTTCAGCCATGGCCCGGTGGTGGCCTGTGTTGTTGGCACTGACAGCGGTGCCAGACGCATGTTCATGGATAACTTTAACTTTAAATAAAATAAAAACTACTTAGGAAGCTAGAGGACTGCAATTTGATATGTTTGATGACTGGAGGGTGGATGTTAACATAACAATTTGCAGCTCTCTAGACTCAGTAGCTTTTAAGATCTGAGGGTAGACAGAAAATGTCCAGACGGACAGAAAATAGCCATCTCAATAGTTTTCTTTTACAAAAAACTAAAAATCCTGGATGAACATCCGGATCCATCTGAAAAGCGTTCCTAAATTTCTTTGAAGAACTAAAGATCACATCGAAAACTTTCATGGAAATCTATTTTCGACCTTTAGAGATATTATCTTGTGGAAAATTTCATGGAAATCTATTTTTGACCTTTAGAGATATCTTGTGGACAATAAGACATGCAACAATAAAATACACGACTATGGTTAATATACAAAGAAAAGTTCCTAAATATGATACTTTTAAAGATTACGATAATTATTAACAACCAACTATCACTAGTACCCAATTTACAAGAAAGTATGACACACAATGAGGAACCTCAAATAGTTATACTGCATCTAGGATGAGTGTAGAAGGCTTTTACGCAAGGCTAATCTTACTTCTTTGTTTTAACATGCTCTTTCCCATCTTTATATGGGGTAAGGGGCGATCACCTTTTTGAAAGGACTTTGATTTGGCGTTGGGGTAGGCCGTAGCTCGATCGGCTGCCCTGCCTGGCATCGCTTAGACCCCGGTAACGAATGTGTCCATGTATTGTACCAAATCCCCAGCTCCTTTCTCCCAGCAGTGAGGAGAACTGGGCGGTTAGGTCGACAGTTCGAGACGTGAGGTGTCTGTTATGTTTTAGAAGATGTTGGAGTGGCTTTGTTTATGTGTATTGTTAGTCTGTAACACCCATTTGTTTTCAGCCCATCTGCTGATTACATACGTAATCCCGGGGTGTCGCACGATAAGCAAAGTGTCACCTCTCTGACCAGTCGGCTGTGGATTTGAACCGCGCCACAGACCCTCTTATGAAGTCCTAGGCTGCTGCTCTAATGACCGAGCCATCGAGACTCTTTACGCAAGGCTAATCACTGATTTAAAAACTAGAGTCAAATACTGAAGAGGACGCAGGAAGCCAAGAATCTCCTAATCACTATCCACATCTCGTTAAGAGCAGTTAACCGCAAAATTCCGTAAAATCCTCAATCAGGCTGTCGTTAAAGACGCTTACGACAGGAAAATTATTGTTCTTCATCCTCTGCACCTCAAACATGGTAACCTACGAGTATGTATGTAGTATTTCGTGTTGTGTGGTGCACGTGGCCATTTAAAGAATAAGTGTCCAAATAGAAAAACTAACACAAGGTTAGCAAATGTTTTACAGACACAGGCGTGTTGAGATGTCCTTTGCCCTGTGGAACTATTAATGGTGCTCCGGGTTCCTGCACTTTGGATGATTCTTCAACAGCTGAAACTTTCTCACCCCCACCCTCCCATAAATTTTTTGGAATGCCTAACTTAACGGACTAACTAATTAACTAACAAGAACACCTGACACATAAACAATGGTCTTCCACGAACGGCTAAGCAACATTAAGGCGAAGTGGCCAGCCTTACGATACTCTATATAAAAGATGTATACCACAGAAGTTAAAATCTTCAGCCAATATTTAAAAACGCTCTATAACTACGATTTTTGTGCACGTGCCAACCCACAAAAAAAAAAAGTGCATAACAATCAACAAGAATAATCACATAATGACGAAGAAAATTTCTATTTTAAAGTCTGACTCTGTCATTTCAAACAGCATTTGACTTTCGATAAAAAATTCCTTTATTTTTTCAAGGACCAAGTGTGATACAAATATTCCTATTAACATTCCAAAAACAATATTAAATTCTTTTTTTTGTTTCATTAGTGCCTACATAAGACGTTTGAAAATAAAAAAGACACGTTTTGATGTTCATATCTAATGTTGAACAACATGTACTTCAGTGCAAACACTTCCGCATTCACATGCACGCCTATATCTATATTTACACAGTAGATGAAACATACAGGCGTCTGCACCACTAAAGATATGAGACAGTATTCACTTAATAAGCTTTTAACTAAACTCATCTTCCTTTTGAGGGTTCACTGACTAAATCTAAATGATCGCCGTTTCCCCGGCTCCCCTAAACTGAGAGACTTCCTTCTTAATCTCAATACTTTCATTTCAAGAGATCAAAAACCCAATTTCAAAGATTCATGACCATCTTCTTGTTCCTGGGGGTCTATTGAACACTTATGAGAAGTATAAGTATGCTCGAAAAGAAACTGAAATCTGGTATTAAGCTTAGCTGGATGAAAATGATACATACGAACCGACAAAAGTTTTCTTTAAAACGCAGAGGCATTATCAAATACATAATGTGACCGTATCCGCCCCTAGACTTAATGCATAATGTAAATCCCCACAAATACCATTATAAATATTCTATCATACCTTCCACCGTTTTTTTTTTTTTTTTGCGATTCAAGATGAAATATGGGTTGTTAGTGGCAAAGGCAACCTCCTATATCACTATAATTATTACTCTATAAGAATATATATATATATATATATATATATATATATATATATATATATATATATATATATATATATATATATATATATATATATATATATATATATATATATATAGAGAGAGAGAGAGAGAGAGAGAGAGAGAGAGAGAGAGAGAGAGAGAGAGAGAGAGAGAGAATTACAATTTCCGATATGCATAAAAAAATGAGCCATATTCCGATCTTGTCTTAATAAATTGGTTTCCCATAATTAGAACGCATCCGTAATCATAAAATAAGAAACCCTTCACCAAGAAAAAAGGAAGATATAAAACTCAGATCTAATCAATCTGTCCCTATTAATAAATACATATAGCATCAGCGATCCAATTCCGATAATATGAATGGCCCTCCCAAATCAAGACTGAGGTGAGAGCGTATGGAACCCTTCATGGTCCACTCCTCTCCAAGGTCACTGGATCGGAAGTAACAGACTTAGTTTCAAACATCACCGATCAAAAGACTTGGACACTCCAGAGCAGCAGTCGTTCTCTCTCTCTCTCTCTCTCCAGACATAATGGCAGGCAGTGAAGGAATAATTAATGATGTTATTTTCAGAGGTGAGTATCTCTCGTATTATTATCATATTCAGACAGAATGGTAACAAGTATTTTCAATACTTACGTTACCATTCCGTCAGAAATTTCACTACTAGTAATCTATTGCATAAACCTCCTCAAAACAGATATTACACTTGATCCAATGGCTGCATCAGATAGCGAGGAAGTAAACCGACCTGCCCAAATTTACACAAACACAAAAAGAAAAAGATAAAAGTAGAGTTAATAAGCTTGATGTAAAAGAGAGGCGCCCTCTGTATACCAACCCCTTGGAATCACACAAGTAAACAAATAGGAATCCTTCCGGACACATCCACTTTACAGCTCCTCTGAATCTTGTTATGAAGTTCCCCATTTCGCGAATATTAATCTAGGAGAGCACAAGAACAGCGCCAGAGAGAGAGAGAGAGAGAGAGAGAGAGAGAGAGAGAGAGAGAGAGAGAGAGAGAGAGAGAGAGAAGCGCTCAACGGCGTGAAATTGCCCCCAGCGAAGTTTTTATGCAAAATCACCTTTTCATCGCGGGAAGCAGAGCATCTGTCACACACCAATTCCTCGCTTTGTGCGCATTTGTAATTCTATGTGATAACTGTGTTAATGCATTCGCATGCCCGCTGGTGGTAGAAACATTTACTTGACTGACTTCTTAAAAAATGTTAATACTCCAAGGAGAGAGAGAGAGAGAGAGAGAGAGAGAGAGAGAGAGAGAGAGAGAGAGAGAGAGAGAGAGAGAGAGAGAAAATTAACCGCGATCACGTTCGTCTAGATAGCAACTTACAGCGTCAAGTATTAGAATTCTGAGCTTAAAGGGAACATGCCTTTTCGAAATATTTTCATGCCACCAAAAATATAACATGAACTGAACGCTCAGTTATTTTGTAAAAGTTTTTCAATTGTGAAAAAACTAATGAAGGTTGGTTACATGCATGTGCCAGTACATACAAACATACAGACATACATATAAACAAATACATATTTATACATATATATTTATAAATATATATACAGTATATATATATATATATATATATACATACATACATATATATAATTATACACACACCATACAGTACATACTAAACACACCCACACACACACGTATATATATATATATATATATATATATATATATAGCATATATATATATATATATATATATATATATACACATAAATATATATTTAATATTATATATATGCATATATAGATATAAATATATATATATATATATATATATATATATATATATATATATATATATATATATATATATATATATATATATATATGTATGTATTTATATGTTAAAGCATTTATATGTTTATGAGAGAATGGGAGAAAGAATCTTTCCACCACAGAACGTCCAGGAATAGCAAAGAAGCAGAGATGAAAACAAATTTAATAAACAAAAGGCGTAATTAGTCTAACGTCGCAACAGTAGTCCAAAGTCTGTCTTGTATCCATACGGATTAAGGAACGCTACATTATACACTGGGGACATTCACCAAAGCGGCAGTGTTCCGAATACCGCAAAACCACCAAAGCCTTGCTTAATTACATTAGTGAGGCTGCAAGATTAACTTCCTTAAAAACACACTCGCAGACGTCTAATCACAACTGCTGAAATATTCCCCTGGGAAAATGAATTGGTCTAATCGTTCCGGGCGCTTGCTTTAATGGGCGCTGTCATAGCCATTTCATTTGGACGGATTAATAAAAACTTAGTTTGCTTCTTTAATCTTGTTTATGTACAAAGACCACAAGCATTCTCCGCTTACAAAAATGGAAATGTCGTTTTTAGAAAATTCTCTTCAAATACACTGGTGGAAAGGTTCCAATGGCTGTATTACAAAATAAATAGGAAAACTATTGATTTCATTTTTGTTTCATGACTATAATATTATGAATATTGCTATCTTTTTTTATGTCAAATGTAAGGAAAATATATTTATCGAAATTATTTTATAGTGAGGCTCTCCAGTGAAAAATAAAAATGGTGGCATCTATCGAGCGCCCCATGACTGGCCAACACAAGGTCCGGATAAAAGAGTTTGTGTGCAGGATAAACATTCCAACTTATTTAAAAAAAAATAAAAAACGAAAATTACAGCAGTCTAGTGTCAGCAACAATGTTAATCCTTGAAGCCATTTTCAACTCATTTTCCAAAACGGAACTCATCATTTACAAACTGGTTCTGCTGTTTATCTTTTCTAAACAAAAACAGTGATTGAATTGTCATCCTTTACTGAATGTATTTGAATTCATGAGGGACGCACTAAAAAATGGTCATCTTTAATACCCCAGTCAAATTCATTTTTAGTCTTGGAATTTAACTCTCACCACAGCAGGAAACATGGCAAAGTCTGACTTACAATGATTGATATACCGAAGATTTGAAATTCAATCTCGTCAAGGAGATATGACAGTGGGTAAAGTAGGCAAAACGCTGACCGATGCTGCCTAAATATTGTTACAATTCCACGATGAATGTGCGTACATGTGTTCTTTAGGCGAGAGATATTTATGCTGCGTAATTTAGTAATAAATCTTGAAGTTTTAGTATTTATTTACATTTTTTCCTCCCATTAAACACTTGAGTTTTCGACACAGTATACTAAACATCCTCCGTATCATCTAGAGAATTTTCTCTTGGTGCATACCTTCAAAAATAACATCTTGTTTACCTACGGTAGAGGATAGGTAAGCTATGCGACTGGATGCAGAATTGAAATATCATATAATAAAAGCGACGATAGAAAAGGTAAAGTTACAACTTAAGAGATACTTGCTGCTAAAAACCAACATCCTTATTTACCCAGAACAAAAACTGCTCAACAATCGCAATACTGAACTCCCGTAAAGTAAAAGCGACGATGGACCTAGAATAATTTAAAAGACTGATTGTAAGATGCCCATAAAGAAGAACTTGTTAACTCGGCGAGAGTGGGTAACGCCACCTTCCAATTAACCCTGAGAAGTGTCTCAACGAACTGCAGCTAAAAATAATTAAGTAGGGGTTTCAAGCAGAGGACTCCCTAATCGATACATCCAATTAAAGGCAAGAGGCTATCAACTGAGCTTTGACGAATTCACCAGCTTTAATAAGAAATAAAATCTGTGAAAATGAAAATTATGCAAACATTGACGCTTATATATTGTGAATATATTTTGTCATGCCAATAGACAGTCCAGTTTCTCTCAGGAATAAGTTTTAGATATAAACAAACAGCGGTCGCTATCACATCAATTCTTTAACAGTAAAATGGAAAATAAGCACCGGAGCAAAAAGAAATTATACACACGCACACAAGCATATATATATATATATGGCATATATATATATATATAATATATAATATATTTATATATACCTCTATGGCCACGTCATGTACATATGTATGTCATCAGCAACACGTCGAACCCCTGTTACATGCACAAAATTAACGCCCTTTCATTATAAAACGTATGATAAACTATCAACCTCATTTCCTTAGATAACCTTTCCCCGTCCCTCGTTAAACTTTACGAGTCATTTGGCCTTTACGATTATTCTCTTGCATTTTCTCTAAACAACCAAACTCTTTCACTGCATCTTTGTCTCACTCTCTCAGCCCCCTTATTCTACAAAAAAGCTACGCAAAATTCGCCTTAACAATGTCTGCCATTTTTCTTCGAAAAATTGTATGTGAAAGGAGATTAATGATAAAAAATATTCAGCCAAAAT
Source organism: Macrobrachium rosenbergii (assembly GCF_040412425.1). Lineage (NCBI taxonomy): Eukaryota > Metazoa > Arthropoda > Malacostraca > Decapoda > Palaemonidae > Macrobrachium > Macrobrachium rosenbergii. Next base: position 14,929,893 of record NC_089791.1, read on the forward strand.
CACCAAACAATACACATGTATACACCGTAAAACATGCATATGCAAGCAGCTTATATACATACATACATATGTATACACACATGCACACACACATACATACATATAACACACACACATACACACACATATATATATATATATATATATATATATATATATATATATATATATATATATATATAATATATATATTAGTCAAATGTGTACCAATTACCCTGGTTATTACACAACTATTCACAGAATTCAAAATTTATCAATTCAGCCAGACACTTGAATTCTCATAGCAATAAAAGTTAAGACTGATTACTCTAAAGGTAACTGCGATCCCTTAAAAACCTTATTAATCATGTGAAAAATCAAACTCAGTTTTATCAAAACAAGTGTGAGTTCTCAACAATTAAACAAGAATATACTGCAGCAAAAGGGCACCACTCCATCAAACAACTTTAACTGTTTCCCTGGTCTTAATTCATTTTAGCAAAACTTTGCCTTATGCACACAATTAATCCTATTCACTGGTGTTCAATAAATGAAACACTGTTTTTTTTAATTTTACACACAAAAATTTATTTTCAAATTCAAAATTTATAATTAGAATTCACAATCTGAAGAAATTTACTATTACTTGAAAACAATACAAAATTTAATTAATTCTTGAGTTAAATTATTAAACAAAATTAAATCACAAAACTTTAATTTATCAAGAAATTAAATTAATCAAGCAAAATTTAAACTATCAAGAATTACTCAAGATTTGAAAAGAAAATCTTAATAAATGAAAATTGAATCAAGTATGCAATGTTAAATTATCAAGAAATATTGAAAATCCTAAGTAAATAAATGTTAAATTACCAGTATATAAAATGTGAAAAATTAAGAGATTGCAAACACAAGAACACACAAAAATACACAAAAGATTTACCAACAATAACTTTCACTGGTGAAAAATATCTTAATATACCTTTTTGAGTTATGGTAATAATAAGTAAAATTCACTTTACCTTACACAAGCTTGTGAAAACTTTCACAAAATCACCTGCTTGAGATTTGCAAAACACACTTTTTTGTTCACTGCCATTACAAACTTTTTCTACGTTTAGATCTCAGAAGCTAAGACTAATACCAGTGACCACACAAATAGTTTATGTTAATAATTTTTCTCTTTTGAAGAGAGAGAGAGAGAGAGAGAGAGAGAGAGAGAGAGAGAGAGAGAGAGAGAGAGAGAGAGAGAGAAACACACACACACACACACGAACAGTCACCGAAAGCAGAATGAGCAAATTTTTGGATTCCAGTTAGAAATTAAACAATCAGACGAAATCACTTCTTGAGCAAAATGTTTTGGGGCCAAAACCAACGTGACAGAACAATATGTGATCAGAGCAACGCAACCTTACAAAACATGGTGTAATCGATTGAGATATGTGCATTTACTCTCAAAAAAGCATACGTGACTCAAGCAGAAAATCGTATGGGATGAAGCTCTTAACGCAATCTCAACACGATCAAAACAGACGGCAGCTGGCTAGCCACAAACAGCATGCTTTCAAAACAAGACGAAGAACCAAAGTTGGTTTTCAGAACAGTACGTGAAACATCGAGAAATGACTTGTCTTTTTCTTATATGAGACAAAACCTTACACGACTCGATTGTCATTCCCTTGCTTGTTAACGCGTTATCTGTTGCGATGACAACTGAATCAAAAACGGACATACGAAATCACAAGTACAGACCACATGTTACCAAGAGACAAAATGCGTGATTACATACTACACTATTATTAAAACGTATTATTAATTCTAAATTACACTGTTAAATCATCCAAATCACTAACTCTTTTGAGATCTGACATTACAGTACATACGATACTTCAACAATTACTATTACAATATTACGCAGAACACATTATAACTAATACAGTAAACATATCAAAATCATGGAATGCTATACAAACTACAAGACAAAAATCATGATATATATATATATATATATATATATATATATATATATATATATATATATATATATATATATATATCTAAAATGCACTGTAGTTGCACTGCAGCTTTAAATAAACTATCTATGCTAGTTATATTATTATTGGCAATACTATTTCAGAAGATGCCTACACTGAAATTTCTTTAAATGCTAAAGCTCTTAGGAATTTTGAATTAATATAGTTATAACAAGTTTTCGTCTACGTGCATTAATCATACTTAACATCAGTCAATATTCCAACAGTCTAAGGATGATTTTCTTGCATCTTATGTTTAAAAACAACGCTGTTTTGCCCAATCCAGTGCTTCCCAACCACCTTTTGGCCATGCCGCACCTAGTCACCTCTAAATTCCTGATGCCCCCTTTGCTGATATATAATTTCAAATTATTCAACACGTGAACTCCTGTTCACGTGGAGGAAGCGTAAAAGACCATTAACAAGCTTCCAAAGAACATGTACATGACCTCCATGGAAGAGAAAAATAAAAGAACAAAGGACAGTTAAATTTCTGAGAAAGAACTAAGAAATTGTAAAAAGAATATTCACTGGTAATAAAGAGAGAGAGAGAGAGAGAGAGAGAGAGAGAGAGAGAGAGAGAGAGAGAGAGAATACAATATTAAAATACCTGTGGATTGTCTCAAACGAAAACGGTAAATCAAGTTGCAAAACATATTGATTGATTAATTGTGGGTTATCTGACGTCACAGCTACCATGGTCACCGACGCCGAATACTAAATGTGATCTTTTCACTTTTATAGTATGTTATAAAAATTAAAATTAAAATTCTGCTAAACAGAACTACATATAAATTTTATTAAAAAGAAAAAAAACAAAAAAGAAAACTAACTAAAATAAATAAATAAATAAATATATAAAATATAATAGAGAACTGAGATGTATATACAAAATGAAATCACTTAATTTCAAGTCTTTTTCTGTAATACTTCCATCATTTGAATTACTATACAATAAAATGAAGTTACCTATCAAATGCAAAATACAATTTGAGCTCACCTCACGATAAGATTACTAAGTTAGTCTTCGTGAGATCCTTGTGCTTCATGCCTGCTGCAGAGATTTTATATTAGGCCCTCATTTAGTCAACTTCAATCTCAAATCACCTCGTTTAGCGATATCCAGTTGATTTCTTTTCTTCATTAGTAAATCATTTACAGCAATAAAGCCACATTCAGCTAAATATGAAGATGGGAACAGCAAAAATTGTTTGCTTGTTTGCAAATATGCATTAATTTTGTAATCTGGTAGACTATGTTTCCCTTGTTTCTACCAAGTCGAAGATACGGTAAGAATAAAATGAAGAGAGAATTGTTCGTATATTCAAAAGTATTTTCTCTATTTTCTTCATTTCCAGAGGAAAAGAAATATTCTATAGCAATTTAATTGTTAAGGAGGTTTCATTCAACATCATACTTTGAAAGAGTAAGCAAACACACGCACACACAGATATATATATATATATATATATATATATATATATATATATATATATATATATATATATATATATATATATATATGTGTGTGTGTGTGTGTGTGTGTGTGTGTGTGTGTGTGTGTGTGTGTATTACTCTTGCAGAGGATGATGTTGAATGAAACATCCCTAACAATTAAGCTGCTATAGACTATTTCATTTCTCCTGGAAATGGAGAAAATAAAGAAAAATACTTTTAAAGATGCGATCATCAATTCTCTTTCCATTTTATTCTTACCATACCTTCGAAACATAGAATCTACTAGATTACAAAATTAATGCATATTTGCAAACACGCAAACAACGAGAACGTCTGAGCAGCTCCTTTATTAATAAAAGTGAAGAGAAAATCTTTTGGAGATTCTCTCGCAAAATTTTCCCTTCAGCCACCAAGATTGTCTGGAACAGAAACAAGCATCAGACTGTGTTATACACAGACGCATTAATGAGAACTCTTGAAAAAGGAAGTGGAGGCCACCTTCGGGTGGGACGGAACAAAAATAAAGCATCCAGAAAGGCCCTCGTATTTTAAATTACATTTTGTGAAGAAGTGCCCGCAGGGCCGCGTGTAATGTAAATGAAATATAAATACAATCGCACATATGCAGTGTTTCTGCCTATGTGGCAGTTCTTTTGTCCATTACATCCTCCTGTTTTCTTCATCGTTACACTAGGAAGAAAAATACTGCTAATGATATTGTGTACAAAAAAAACCTTTGAAGGAGTGTGCATACCGTGTGTGAAATCAAATAAATTAACATATGCAGTGCACGCTTGTATTATTATACATATATACATACAAACAAACATATATATATATATATATATATATATATTATATATATATATATATATATATATATATATATATATATATACATATATATATATTAGTTTATGATTATATATATATATATATATATATATATATATATATATATATATATATATATATATATATATATATATATAAATGTTACAAATGTCAAAGCAATATCAAATTCAATTACCTCAGGAATATCTCCGATGGAGAATTATCACCGAAGGGAATTTATATAGGTGATAAATGGATTGGTACTGCTGACAGTACCAATCCAATTATCACTTATAAATTCCCTTCGGTGATAATTCTCCATCGGAGATATTCCTGAGGTATGTGAATTTTGATATTAAGCGACATTTGTAGCTTCATGGATTGTATATAAATCATGGTGTGATAAAAATATATATATATATATATATATATATATATATATATATATATATATATATATATATTTATATATATATATATATATAAATTATATATATGAAATCCGAGAAGAAATGGATATACAATTACACATGATTTTCTGCTTTTAAATATCCTTTTATATATAAGCATTATGCCATTCAAAAGTCAGTCATGGGGATACAATACCTAATATTTGCTCATACATATACAAAAAATAGAGTTTTTAAATAAATAGAAGACATAAAGTAAATTATTAGAAGGACGTCAGATACGAAACAAAGAGAAAATAGCCTAACTTTGGAAAATGGCCACTTGACGTAGATTTATCCACCTTTATATCCTCGTCTCCGTCTCTCGAGAATTTATGGCCATTTTTCAAATAGCTGTAAACCAGGTTTAAGGTATATATAAATACATACATACGTATGCACACAACTCTACAAACTCATGCAACTGCGATGAAAAAATGCTTTTATTTTTCGGACTGAGATCTATTTTTGTGTGATATTATATATATATATATATATATATATATATATATATATATATATATATATATACATATGTATGTATGTATACATACATATATAGATATATTATATATATATATGTGTGTGTGTGTGTATACACACACACACGCACACCACACACACACACACACACACATATATATATATATATATATATATATATATATATATATATATATATATATATATAAAATGTATATAATTTATTCATTTATACACATACGAGCACGAAACGTAACGTTTCTGTGACCTCCTGGCTTGACAGTATTGTATTTCCGTTATTTTTTTACTGCATAGATTTCACAATTATGTATAAAATTACAATGTTCTCACTGAAGGTTTATTAAGTCGTAACGCTATCTCGAAGTGCCTGTCTTTGATATTGAAGTTTATATGAACAGCATCTCTCTTTTTTTTTCCTGTAAGAGACTGGAGCATATGCACTTAAAGTTCGTAGTTTTAGGAGATCATGTTTATAATTTGGTCTCTGGTTCTTCGTCAGCTTTATTATTTTATATTAAAATACTTTTTTATATTAAAATACTTTTTTTAGAATTTCTTACATGGTCTTGTTTTGGAACTCCGATTTTTTTGTCGGTGAATTTATAATTCTTTTATGTATGTCTGTATTCATTTAACCATTTTAGGGTATATATAGAGTATAAACCCGCAAAAGTAATTCTCAAGATTATTTGCGGAATATATTAAGATCAGAGTTTGCAGGTGAAGAAATAACGATTTGGGGCTGAGTTCTAGCGTAGCGGTTGGCGAGTGAAATCGGAAAAAATAGTGAAGCATTCAGTATTGGCAAAAGCAGACCCCGTGCTGGTCACTCATCATAACAGTTTTAGATTTTTTAAGCACTACCGTCAAGGAATATGAAAAAAGAAAAAAATTTGTTTATCGATTCGGGAAGATTCTATGATTATCTCAGGTTTTTCAGGAAAACAGTGGGATATTGCATTGCTTAACTTGGTAAATTGCTTTTAGATCCTCCGTATTACAGTCAGTTAATTAATGGGTTTTTGAAAGTTAAATAGAGAAAACAGACGTCATTTACAGCTGTAGTGCAAATGCTATAGAGATTGTATTTAAGACTTTGTCCCTAGTATAGCTGAATAGCGAACTTTTAGTAAAACTTTCCAAACTACTAGTTACACTGAACTTTTTTTTTTTTTTATTTAAGTAATAATTCTGCTAAGATAGATGTGTGAATAGCGAAAAGGTGAGAATATACAGCTGTCAAAATAGTGACAGCACGACTTTAAGTTAACCGAATTACGTTCATCGGAACAATTCTACAGCAATGAAAGTTGCACTGCTTTCAAGCGAACTTTCACAAAACAGGCCTTGCAACTTTTGTAACTATTGTAAATTCTGTCGGGTGCTGGTTGGACTTGAAGGAACTCTTGATATCGAAAACCATCCTTAGGCTGTTAGAATATTGACAAATGTTAAGAATGCTTAATGCACGTAGACGATAAATTGAATAACTATTTTAATTCAAAATTCCTAAGAGTTTTAACATTCAAAGCAATTTCAGTGTAGGCATCTTTTGAAATAGTATTGTCAGAAAAAATATAACAAGTCTAGATGGTTTATTTAAAGCTGCAATGCAACTGTGGTGCATTTTGTGATAGCTGAGCAACCCGGCGCTGCCCGGTAGAACTTTGAAGAACTCAGGAATATTTTCCTTCATCCCCCTTGAATTGTTTTGTCGCGTAAAGTATGTGCACTATCATTGAAAGTACTTTTCTTTCCTTTGAATAATAATTTGTCATTAATTCATTACTTTAAATAAACGTGATATATACATGTAGATATATATCCTGACACTTATCTGATTAAAATGGAGAGAGAGAGAGAGAGAGAGAGAGAGAGAGAGAGAGAGAGAGAGAGAGAGAGAGAGAGAGAGAGAGAAAATTATTGACTTTCAATGGCAAACATTCTCGGGTTTTTTCTAGTATGACTTGGTATTTAACCCCATTTATAAAGGGAATTTATAAATGAGAAAGAGAGATAGAGAGAGAAAAAGATTGCAAGCATGAATTTACCTGCAATAGTTAAAAACCTCCAGGGCAAATTCAGCTCCAGACTGTTTGAGTGATGCCTTGAATAGAGAGAAAGAGGAAAAAAAGAGAGAGCGTTTGGTAGAGGTAATATGGTGAAGTTGGTGTGCCTATTGCCTAACTACAAGATAATTAATGTCAGACCTCATTTAAACCGACTTTATAGAGAATACGTCACCGTAACGTCACGAAGCAGTCGCTATAGCGAATGCCGAAGGTAAAGACTAGAAGAACCGAACGAATTAATGAGGAAATTCGCATCTGAACGAATAAACGAAAAAGGAAATATCGTACATGTTGACGTCGATCTTAGCCAGGGTTAAGATGCAGTGTCCATTGGCTACATAAATATCAAATTATTATCACATTTGTAATTTTAGACACAAAAAAGAGCTGCAACTGTTTTCGGTCTCCTGTACGTGTTAACGAAATCGTTTCAGTTTTCTTTGACGTTTCTGAGGGAAAGTGTGTCTCTCAGGGAAAGTGTAATATGGAAATTGTTGATAGATAGTGATTTTTTAGTGGAATAAGTACTTGCTAGATATGATGATGGTAATACCTCAAGTCACTTAAGAATTTTTATTTGATTGGCAGGGTATAATTAAGAAACGTTTGGCTTAAGATGAATACTGAAAAAAGTGGTATTTTCGTTGCGAGTAATTTTTTAATGAGGGGACGGTTTTATCACAGAAGCATTTAGTCTGCTAATACGCATGTGCGAATGGTGATGGATTTGGTTTGTCTCGTCGATGAATTATTTCTTGATCTCCAAAGTTGTGCCTATAACTACGAAGTTTTTTGGTGGACTAAGTAGTTAGATATGATGATGGTAATTCCACAGGGTACTTAAGAATTAGTATTTTATTGGGAAAGTGTGATTAAGATAAGTTTGGGTTAAAATGAACACTGAAAAAAAGGTGGTAATTTCACCGCAAGTAATTTGGTCTGTTACTTTTTATCGTGGCTGTGATTGTAAACCGCATTTAAACCGATATTGGTTTTCAATGCTGATTTTATTGAGGTAAAAGACAATTCTCGTAAATTATGATAAAATTTCACGTAAATTCTGGTTAAAAATTGATGTTATAGGGGATTGGATTTATTGTGTAAGTTAATCATAGGTCTGGCAGCGCCAGGAAAAAACGGTGGGGTGTCAGTTGAAAAATGAGAATAAACCTAGAAAACTGATGAAAAAGGTGACAAAAAAAAAAAGGGAAAATTTCATTTGTTTTGTCTGTGCTTGTATGTCTGTCACGGGGTAGGGGTTTGATTTTGAGTTATAAACCTTTCTGCTGTAACATAAGAGGCCGTGTGCATAATTTTGTCTGGGTCTGTCAAACGGTTCTGATTACTATAGATATATACATATAATTCAAACGTGCACTGCATATGGTAAATTTATTTTATTTTATACACGGCATACACACCCCGTCAAAGCTTTTAGGAGGATTTAATGGACAAAGGAACAATCAAATAGCCAGAAACAATGCATAAGTGCGATTGTATTTATATTTCATATACGTTACACATGCCCCTGTGGACTCTTCTTCACAAAGTGTAATTTAAAATACGAGGGCCATTCTAGGTGCTTTATTTTTATTCCATCAACCTGAAAGTGGCCTCCAATTCCTTTTTCAAGAGTTCTCATTCATACGCCTATGTATACCTAGTCTAATGCTTTTAGTTTTCTGAAAAGGAAACTATTGTGCCGGCTTTGTCTATTCGTCCGCATACCAAATTGCAGCCCTCTAGCCTCAGTAGTTTTTATTTTATTTAAGATTAAAGTTTGCCATGATTGTGTGTCTGGCAACGATATAGCCCAGGCCACCACTAGGCCGTTACTGAAAGTTTCATGCGCCGCGGCTCAAACAGCATTACACGCTGTACAGAAAACTTGATTGCGCCGAAGAAACTTCGGCGCACTTTTTGCTTTTTTGTATTTACAGTATTTCATTAGTACCCACAGAAGACAGCAGTTAAAAACAATTAGATACGCTTTGAGGTGCATGTTTTAATGTTGAAGGATATGAACTCACTGCAGTGCAAAAACTTCCGCATTCGCATGCACGTCTTTGCTTATATTTACACAATAGCTGAAACATACAGGCGTTTGCGTCGCTAAAGATGAGATAGCGTTGACTTAATAAGCTTTTAGCTAAACTCATCTTCCCTTTGAGGGTTCACTGACTAAATCTAGATGATCATCGTTTTCCCGGCTCCCCTAAACTGAGAGACTTCCTTCTTAATCTCAACACTTTCATTTCACGAGATGAAAAAACCAATTTCAAAGATTCATGGCCATCTTCTTGTTTCTTTGGGTCTAATGAACACTTATGAGAAGTAAAAATATGCTCGAAAAGAAACTGAAATCAGGTATTAAGCTTAGCTAAATGAAAATGATACATATGAACCGACAAAAGTTTTCTTTAAAACGTTCAGGTATTATTAAATACATAATGCGACCATATCCACCCCTAGATTTAATTCATAATGTAAATCAACACAAATACCATTATAAATATTCTATCATACCTTCCACTGTTTTTTTTTTGCGACTGAAGATGAAATATGGGTTGTTAGTAAAGGCAACCTCCTATAATATTAGGTAATTATTACTCTATAAGAATAACAATATATATATATATATATATATATATATATATATATATATATATATACTGTATATATATATATATATATAGAGAGAGAGAGAGAGAGAGAGAGAGAGAGAGAGAGAGAGAGAGAGAGAGAGAGAGAGAGAAGATTACAATTTCGTATCTGTAAAAATATGAAAATATTCCGATCTTGTTCTTGAAAAAAATTGTTTCCATAATTAGAACGCATCCGTAATCATAAAAATAAGAAACCCCTCACCAAGAAAAAAAAGGAAGATATAAAACCAAGATCTAATCAATCTGTCCTATTAATAAATACATATAGCATCAGCGATCCAATTCCGATAATATGAATGGCCCTCCCAAATCAAGACTGAGGTGAGAGCGTATGGAACCCTTCATGGTCCACTCCTCTCCGGGTCACTGGATCGGAAGTAACAGACTTAGTTTCAAGCATCACCGATCAAAGACTTGGACACTCCAGAGCAGTAGTCGCTTTCTCTCTCTCTCTCTCTCTCTCTCTCTCTCTCTCTCTCTCTCTCTCTCTCTCTCCAGACATAATGATAGATAGTGCAGGAATGATCAATGATGTTATTTTCAAAGGTGAGCATCTCTCATGTTCTTATCATATTCAGATGGTACGGTAACAAGTGTTTTCAGTGTTTACATTTCTACCCCATCAGAGATTTCACCACTAGTAAACCCTTGCATAAACCTCCTCAAAACAGATATTACACTTGATCCAATGGCTGCATCAAATACCGAGGAAGTAAACCGACCGGCCCCAATTTCCAAAATAAAAAAAAGAAAAAAGATAAAAGTAGCCTTAATAAGCTTGATGTAAAAGAGAGGCGCCCTCTGTATACCAACCCCTTGGAATCACGCAAGTAATCAAATAGGAATCCTTCCGGCCACATCCAGTTTACAGCTCTTCTAAATCTTGTTATGAAGTTCCCCATTTCCGCGAATATTAATCTGGGAGAGCACAAGAACGGCGCCATAAAAGAAAAAAAAAAAAAAAGCGCTCAACAGCGTGAAATTGCCACCAGCGAACTCTTTATGCAAAATCACCTTTTCATCGCGAGAAGCAGAGCATCTGTCACACACCAATTCCTCGCTTTGTGCGCATTTGTAATTCCATGTGATAACTGTGTTACTGGATTCGCATGCCCGCTGGTGGTAGAAACATTTACTTGACTGACTTCTTGAAAGTTCTTAGTGCATGAAAGAGAAATCCTTCAGAGAGAGAGAGAGAGAGAGAGAGAGAGAGAGAGAGAGAGAAAGAGAGAGCAGTGGACAAAATTAATTGCCATCACGTTCGTCTAGACGGAAGCTTTAAGCATCAAGTATTAGAATTCTGAGCTTAAAGGAATATGCCTTTTCGATATATTTTCATACCACCGAAATTATAACATGAATTGAACGCTCAGTTATTTTGTAAAAGTTTTTCAATTGTGAATAAAGCAATGAAGGTTGGCTACATGCGTGTGAAAATACATACAAACTTATACACACACATACATAATTATATATATATATATATATATATATATATATATATATATATATATGTATATATATATTTTTATATATATATGTACATATATATTTGTAAATATATCTATATCTATATACATATATACATACTCAAGCATATATATATATATATATATATATATATATATATATATATATATATATATATATATATATATATATATATATAATATATAATGTATGTATGTATATATATACATATATTTAAAATTACACATATGCATATGTATATTTTTACGTTCGCGCAGCCTTGGGGATAAGGGATGGCTCTAATTATGACATAGGTAACAACAACTGACTAATGGGGGCTATGCTCCGGTGACCAGAATGGGTTTTATTTAGTGAATTTACTCAAAATACCACCAAAGAAAGGTTTTAAGGGAAACTTAGATTGTCCACTTAAAACGTCTAATTCATTAAAGTGTCAGATGAGGAAATATTTACAGGAGCTATCAATAGAGCTCCGTGGCACTATCCAGATTACTGTACTAAGGTCACAATCACTAAGCAAGAGTGCCACACAATTGCAAGCGCTATAACTATGCTTCTTAGGCTAACACACTTCACAAATATGGGATAGAATATTTAGACAGTACAAGATGGGGTACAGCAAGCAACAGAAGGTTCACAGTAGGGATTCTGGATATTTTGACTGGATATGGCACCTGTAGTTTGCAGGAAGATCGCACCTTTGACCTACAGGTAATTTCACACAACAGTTACTCACAACACGGATCTGCAAAGCAGGGGATGTTGCGTTATTCGAAGGGATATCGAGTGACAATTAACTTGGAATACATAAGCAAAATAACAAAACACTGATCTTTGATATTTGTAATAATAACTCACTGACTGTTGACACAACAATCGAAGCAAAGGTAAGACTAACATTGGTATTCCAATATTGATAAATCAAACACCACAGTCAAAATCACAAGAATCTCTGAGGGAGAATTCGAAGGGTATGGATATGGAAATGGGAGAACAGGTGGAAAATTCAGGTAAAAGGTAAAAGGGTGAGGCCGGACAAACAACTTCCAATCAGAAGACTTGAGCAGATCAGAGCCAGTTTCCCGTAGCAGGAGCATCAATAGAAGCTGCGTCACGTACGATCCCCCACCATAGAGGAATCATATGAAGGTGGAAGGGCGTTGCTGGGCTACAAAGTCATCAGCATTCAAAAGGCAAGGTGGTTAGGACCACCTTCAGAGTGACAGCATCAGAGAGATGTCTAGTGGAGACTCGATCGGAGTCCTTATCCAAACAGGCTTCTCAACAGGAAGACGTCGTAAGATGCACTAACAAAGGATGTCCTGTCGGAGCTCATTTTTATACTGCATACAGCGCCGGCGGTGGTCGTGTTACGGCAGTTCCCTCTTAATGCGGTCATCTATTGTCTACTTCTCGGGCAAGCGGATAATACCGGCAGGTAGCTGGGAAGGTCGTTGAAAGCCAGCCGATAAAAGGTTCGAGGGAGAGAGGGGACAATAACGAGATAATTAGATTGGAGAGGCGAGGCTGAGTGGGAGGAGAGACCGGTGTGGGTCAGGCCAAGGAGGTGACCCACAATGGTATGGCAGGGAGCTGATCAGAGGAGGAATTTCCTCAGATGGCTCTCGTGGAAAATTGGCTGGGGACTGTTTAACAATATTAGAACTGTGTGAAGTCTCAAAGGGTTCTCTTTAATGTGCAAAGGGCTACTAACTTTCCCCTCGAGAAAGGATTATTAGGTCGGGCCAGGGGTTGTTAACGACTTTGGGTACGGTCATGAATTTACCTCCTCATTTGACACCTGGGTTGTCATTACTGGAAAGTGCAAGGCGTGGGAAAACGTCAAATGAACTTCAGAAAAACATCTAGTACTTCTTTTACTGTACGTTATGTTATATTGAAATATTAAGACAGGAAAATCAAAATGCAAATGGTCAAAAGGACATTTGTAACAATATGTTTATTTAGTATGTACACACACACATATATATATATATATATATATATATATATATATATATATCACACATTACCACAGGTAAAAAATAAGAGATGGGGTGTAGGTCCTGATCGGTTTCGACTTTATTTACAAGCCATTGACGAAGGACTGATGCATAGTATTAGAAGTCGCAAATATATATACTACAGGAACAGTACTGTTGAACATACACAACCATTAGAGACTACATATCCAGCCACAGGCCAGTGTCGAGGTAGGAGTGGCCTTCAAAACTCGTTTGGCTAAAAATCACAATGTACTCTTAGGGGACAATACTGATAAACATAACGACCATAGGCGACCTCAGATCCACACCCGACAGGTGTCAGGGAGGCAGAGTTTGGAAAATCATTAGCACTACTACCCCCGTACTGTGTTTACAAATATGATGATGCATAGCATTAGAAGTCACAAATGTATATACTACAGGAACAGTACTGTCGAACATATCCAACCGTTAGAGACTACATATCCAGCCACAGGCCAGTGTCCCAGGGAGTGGCCTTCAAAACTCATTTGGCTAAAAATGCAATATACTCTCAGGGGACAATACTGATAAACATACCGACCATAGGCGACCTCAGATCCACACCCGACAGGTGTCCGAGACACCTGTCAGGTGTGGAACTGAGGTCACCTATGGTCGGTATGTTTATCAGTATTGTCCCCTAAGAGTACATTGTGATTTTTAGCCAAATGAGTTTTGAAGGCCACTCCTACCTTGACACCGGCCTGTGGCTGGATATGTAGTCTCTAATGGTTATGTATGTTCGACAGTACTGTTCCTGAAGTATACATATTTGTGGCCTCTAATACTATGCATCAGTCCTTTGTCAGTGGCCTGGAAATAAAGTCGAAACCGGTCAGGACCTACACCCCATCTCTCATTTTTCACCTGTGGTAATGTGTGATACATGAATCACGTACAAATAGGATAATAATCACACACACACATGTATATATATATATATATATATATATATATATATATATATATATAATGTGTGTACATTTATATGTTTATGAGAGAAGGGGAGAAAGAATCTTTCCACCACAGAACGTCCAGGAATAGCAAAGAAGCAGAGATAAAAAAAAAAATTAATAAACAAAAGCCGTAATTAGTCTAACGTCGCAACAGAAGTTCAAAATCTGACTTGTATCCACACAGATTAAGGAACGCACTGCATTATACACTGGAGACATTCACCACAGCGGCAGTGTTCCAAATACCGCAAAACCACCAAAGCCTTGCTTAATTACATTAGTGAGGCTGCGGGATTAACTTTCTTAAAAACACACTCGCAGACGTCTAATCACAACTGCTGAAATATTCCCCTGGGAAAATGAATTGGTCTAATCATTGTTCCGGGAACTTGCTTTAATGGGCGCTGTGTCATAGCCATTTCATTTGGACGGATTAACAAAGCATAAGTTTGCTTCTTTAATTTTGTTCATGTACAAAGCCCACAAGCGTTCTCTGCTTAATATAAATGGGAATCATGTTTTTAGAAAATACTCTACAAATACACTGGTGAAAAGGTTTCAATGGCTATGTTACAAAATAAACAGGAAAACTATTAATTTCATTTTTATTTCATGGCCATATTATTATAAACACTGTTATGTATGTTTTGTTAAATGTAAGGCAAATATATTTATCGAAATTATTTTATAACGAAGCTCTCCAATGAAAAATGCTCTTAAAACTAACATCCTGTTTATCTAGAGGATAAGTAAGCTATGCGACTGGATGCAAGAATTGAAAAATCTTATAATAAAAGCGACGATAGAAAAGGGATAACTTTAAAGATGCGCACCGCTAAAAACCAGAATCCTTTTTTACCCAGAACATAAGGAAGCTACTACGCAACAATTGTAATACTTAACTTTCTTAAAGTAAAAGCGACGACGGACCTGGGATAATTTAAAAGACTGATTGTAAGATGACCATAAAGAAGAACTTGCGAGAGTGGGTAACGCCACCTTCCAATTGACCCTGAGAAGTGTCTCAACGAACTGCAACTAAAAATAATTAAGTAGGGAGTTTCAAGCAGAGGACTCCCTAATTTAAATTTTCGTTTGTTGCCAAACAACCAGCACACGTGGTTTTTGTTTCCACTACCATCCATCTTAAAATGTTTGGTTACTGTAAATCTCTTTGTAATGCATTATTTTTGTAAAACTTAAATTCAGTTAAAGTCATCTTTGTAATTTACTTTTATTGTATTGTATTTAAATGTATTTATTGTTAATATTTTTGGACGCTAAAATTTCGTCCGCACCATGCAATAAAACACGAGTGCGCAAAAAAAACGAGGGCTGCTCTAGGAGCAAGAGCCCGTGCTGGCACGAGGCCAGCTAAACCTGGAACAACAACAGAAAATGTAGTACACTTTGAAGAGGTTACGACAAGTGACGGAACAGTTGTGGTGTTGTGTTCCTAGTAAATGGAACAAAGAGTTAATCTTCGTTTCTTTATCCATCAACTACACTTTGAAGAACGTAGAAGATTTAGAAGGTATTGTGAAACTAACAAAAAGTTGATCAACAACCAAAAAGCCATTGAACTCCACGAAATCTGCATACAAGCATTGAAGCTTTAAATAAACTATCTATACTTGTTATATCATTCCTGACAATACTATTTCAAAAGATGCCTACACTGAAATCGATTTGAATGTTAAAACTCTTAGGAATTTTGAATTAAAATAGTTATAACAAGTTTTCGTCTGAGTGCATTAAGCATACTTAACATTTGTCAATATTCTAACAGTCTACAGGATGGGCTTCTTCTTCTCGTATGTTTAAAAACAACGCTGTTTTGTCTCATCTATAGGCACTTCTGTGTTATTGTTTTCTTCGTTCAAAATCAAAAGCCTCACCTACTGTACATAAACCTGGTCACCTGTTTCGTGGCCATATAAAAATGCATGGTTCACTGAACACTGGTTCTTCAGATCTAGCTAGCTAGGTTTATTTTAACAGGTAACTACTTTTGTACGCACTGACGATTTTACAATTCTTTAGGTTGTTCAGAAAATTATCTTTTTATTGTTTGTTTATTCCACAATGCTCTCTTTTATTTCCGAAAAGCTTTATTTACAAAATGAAGAGCATAACCTTGTTTGCTGGATAATCCTTTATATAACTGATTTCTTCTTCATTATATTCATATTCATAGGTTTTGCAAGCCCTTAAAAATGAATGGAATGGCCCATACTTATGTAGCTTTTGAGTGGTTTCAAAAGACACGTACTTATAAATACTGGACATAGAGCTTCACAAGAGTAAAGACAGGATCACAAGAGTGCTCGAGGTGGGTAATACATTATCATCTTCTCTATCGACTCTGCGCTTCACTTAACGATGGCGTTTATTTAGACTAAAGAATGATCAATATCAAGAGTTCCTTCGCGTCCGACCAGCACCCCGACAAAATTTACAATAATTACAAAAGTTACAAGGCCTGTTAAGTGAAAGTTCAAGTGAATTTAGTTCAACTTTCATTGCTGAAGACTTGTTCCGATGAACGTAATTCAGTTAACTTAAAGTCGTGATGACACTATTCTGACAGCTGGGAATTCTCACCTTTTCGCTATTCACACATCTATCTTAGCAGAATTACTTAAATATAAAGAAAAACAAGTTCAGTGTAACTAGTAGTTTGGAAGGTTTGACTAAAAGTTCGCTATTCAACTATATTAGGGACAAAGTCTTGAAGACAATCTCTATAGCATTTGCACTATAGCTATAAATGACGTCTGTTTTCTCTATTTATTTTTCAAAAAACCCATTAATTAACTGACTGTAATACGGAGGATCTAAAAGTAATTTACCAAGTTAAGCAATATAATATCGCAAATATCGCACTGTTTTACTGAAAAACCTGAGATAATCACAGCATCTTCCCGATTCGATAAGCATAATTTTTTTCCTATTTTCATGTTCCTTGGCGGTAGTGCTTAATAAAATCTAAAACTGTTACGATGAGTGACCAGCACGGGATTCTACATCTACTTCTGCTTTTGCCAATATTGAATGCCTCAACATTCTTTCCGGTTTCACTCGCCAGCCGCTACGCTTGTCATTACTCAGTCCCAATTTGATGTTTCTTCACCTACGTAACTTTGATACCTATTGCAAGTATATATGGACTTTTGTTTTCCCTGTCCTATAATCCTCTTAGAGAGGCATGTTGCTCTCTTCTTGGCTGGGCACCTTTCTTTTTCCTATGAGATCTTAATGCATTCCGCAAAAAAATCTTGAGCATATTTTATGTGCGTTCACACTCTCTACATATACCTTAAAAGGTTGAATACATACTGACATACATAAAACAATAGTATACATACATACATAAAATAATCATAGTTACAAAACAAGACCATGTATGAAATTCTAAAAAGTACTTTCATACAAAATAGTAGTAAAACTGATCAAGACCCGGAAACCAAGATATACGAGTAAGAATGAGCTCTTAAAACTGTGAGCTTGAAGCATGTGGTCAAAGCTCAGAGGGAAAAAAATGAGAAATGCTGTCAGTATAAGATTCACTATCAAATATAGGTACTTGGAAATAGCTTCACGACTTAATAATCCTTCAATGAGAACACTGTAGTTTTATTTATACTAATGACACCTATACAGTACAGTCGAAAATTACGGTAATAAAATACGATCGAGCCAGCAAGTCACAGGAAGTTACGTTTGTTCAGAGCTATATATCTGTATATATATATATATATATATATATATATATATATATATATATATATATATATATATATATATATATATATATATATATATATATATGTGTGTGTGTATATATATATATATATATATACATACACACACATACATATATACATATATACATGCATATATACATACATACATACATACATATATATAAATATATATATATAATATATATATATATATATATATATATATATATATATATATATATATATATATATATATATATATATATATATATCATTCTTTAATCGCGTAGAATAAAATCGCAGTGCGGACCAAAACTTCGATAAAACAACATTGAACAGAGAAGGCCCCTCGACATTCACTCATTAACAATGAATAAATTGAAAGAGACCCCAGTTGCACATATGGCTACAGATGAGGATAAAAGCATAAAACAAACGAGTTCTGTCCCGTAATATAATGTAACATGAATCTAAAGGGATTACAGGAAAATAATCAACGCTAATTAATCAGACGACGCGGCCAAATGTTGACAAGAAGAAGAGGAGGGAAGGGGACACGAGTGGCTTAGCTACAATTAAGCTGCACCAAGAAGGAATTAAAGAGAGAGAGAGAGAGAGAGAGAGAGAGAGAGAGAGAGAGAGAGAGAGAGAGAGAGAGAGAGAGAGCTCAAAACCTAATTTTTTAGGCAAATAAAAAAACTTACAGACACTGAACTATAAATATCTCGGTTGAAGTCACTCTCAAACACGAAAAACTGGGAAACTGCGCTCGACATTTGCTGGCTCACTACTCTGTTTGTTTCTTTGTTTGTTGTTTGTCTGTGTCTATGTATCTAAGGGAATAAAAGGAGGCGAAACTACCCCCTTTTTATTCCTACACCCTTCCGTACTATCTAATCCTGCCTAAAGCAAATGCTTCCGTTTTCTGCGCGCAACTGTGCGAATATGTACACGACTGTCAGCAATGGTCTCCCGCTATTACATCCAAAGCCATATCATTTACGGAGGTTATACATCCAAAAGATTGTAAATTACATATCTGATTTCAAATATCCTTTATACATAAGCATTATGCCATTCAGAAGTATGTCAATGGGATATAATACCTAATATTTGCTGATACCCATACAAAAAAATTGAGTTTTTAAATAAATAAAAGACAAAAAAAAAAGAGTAAATTATTAGGACATCAGACAGGAAACTAGGAGAAAATAGCCTGACTTTGGAAAATGGCCACTTGGCAAGGATTTATCCACATTTATTTCCTCGTATCTGTCCCTCGGGAATTTATGGCCATTTATCAAATAAAACGAGAATTGTAAACCAGGTTTAAGGTGTATATATATATATACATATATATACACAAAACTCTACAAACTCATGCAACTGCAAAAAGAAATTCTTTTATATTCCGAACTGAGATCTATTTGTGTAGATATATATATATATATATATATATATATATATATATATATATATATATATATATATATATATATATATATATATATATATATATATATATATAATTCAAGCGTGCACGGTATATGTAAATTTATTTCATTTCATGCACGGTATACACACTCCGTCAAAGCTTTTTACACAATATTTTAGCAGTATTTTTTCTTCCTTGTGCACCGATGAAGAAAACAGGAGGATTTAATGGACAAAAGAACTACCACATAGGCAGAAACACTGATGTGCAATTGTATTTATATTTCATTTATATTACACACGCCCCTGGGGGCACTTCTTCACAAATGTAATTTAGAATACGAGGGCCATTTTGGGTGCTTTATTTTTATTCCATCCACCTGAAAGTGGCCTCCACTTCCTTTTTCAAGAGTTCTCATTAATGAGTCTATGTATAACACAGTCTGACGCTTTTTGCTATTCCTGACAATCTTGGTGGCTGAAGGGACAATTTTGCGAGGATCTCCAGAGGATTTTCTCTTCCGTTTTACTAATAAAGGAGCTGCTCAGACGTTCTCCTTGCATGCTTGCTTGCAATCTAGTAGACTCTATGTTTCCTTTGTATTTATGAACTCGAGGATATGGTAAGAATAAAATCAAAAGAGAATTGTTGTTCTCATCTTCAAAAGTATTTTTCTTTATTTTCTTCATTTCCGGGAGAAAAGAAATAATCTATAGCAACTTAGTTGTCAGGGAGGTTTCATTCACTATCATACTCTGCAAGAGTAAGCACACACACACACATACATACATGCACACACACACACACACACACACACATATATATATATATATATATATATATATATATATATATATATATATATATATATATATATATATATATATATATATATGTATATGGTTATTCTTACTGAATATGATGTTAAATGAAACCTCTCTAACAACTAAGTTGCCATATAGACTAAATTATTTCGGTTCTCCAGGAAATGAGGAAAATAAATAAAAACAGTTCTGAAGATACGAACAACAATTCTCTTTTCATTTTATTCTTACCACATATCTTCGAGTAGATAGAAACAAAGGAAAAAGAATTAATACAAAGATTACAAAATGAATGTATATTCATATTCTCTCTCTCTCTCTCTCTCTCTCCACGAGATTGAGCCAATCAGATGAAATAACAGAATAAAAACCAGAAAAATCTACCTTGCAAACCACTATTTCCAATAGTACTATTCTCTCTAATTTAGTAACTGACGTTTTAAAATGTATTTTATTAATTATGAAATAATGCTCTGTTCTATTTATTAGGAAATAATGTTCCACGTTTCTAATTTTATGTTGCTATCTATCCAATCTGGAGATACGAAATGTACCTATATTTTTGTTGCATGTTGTTATGCATAAATTTCATATCGAATTTTTAGCTCAAGGGGTGTTTTAAAAATTGAAAAAGGCAGGCAAGAGCATGAAGTACAACTTTGATTAAGAAAAACCCATTGGAATATGATCATCAAATTGACTAGTGTCTCTTTTCATGTGAGAATGAAATCCTAGAACTGAATATTAGTATGTTTTTCCTTCCTATGTTTTACCTCACAGAAATCTGATTAAATACCAAGATATTTCTATACTTTTATATATATCAACCTTTGTCCAAACTGCAAGAATAAACAAAAACTGCAGTGCCTATAGCAATAACATGCCTGCATTGTGTATTATATTAAAGATGTAAATAATGCACTTTTGAGACTTTATGGGGCCTTAATCCTGTTGTTTTTAATGAATTGTTCACTTGATGTTGTTATTCTTCCCTTTTTGAAGAGATAAATCAAAGTCAGTACAAAGGCAAATATGAAGCACCCAGAAAGTGAGTACTTGAGTCTAACGAAAGGTATGTTTAAATCTAAATTACAGCTTTCAGCAAACACGGTATCTATAATGCTATCACATCTACACATTTATATTTCTAATAAGCAATAATTAATAGTCCAGATCTGCGATAGGTATCAAGGAGTGAAGCACTTTCTTGGTACAGATGCAGTACTTTGTTTTCCGTTTCTTCACACGACTAAAACTTTCTCTCTCCCCCCCAATCTCCCTTTTTGGAATGTTTCACTTAACGGACTGACTGGGTATTGTCCTGAAAGTTTTTTTTTATTTAATTCACTAGTACCTACAGAAGACAGCAGTTAAACATAAACAAATTCACTTTGAGGTTCATGTTCTAATGTTGAATGATATGAACTCCAGTGCAAAAACTTCTGCACTCGCATTCACGTCTTTACCTATACTTACAAAATAGATGAAACATATAGACGTCTACACAAATAAAGATATGAGATAATATTCACTTAATAAGGTTTTAGCTAAACTCGTCTTCCCTTTGAGGGCCCACTGACTAAATCTAGATGATCGCCGTTTTTCCGGCTCTAATAAACTGAGAGACCTAATTTTTAATCTCGACACTTTTATTTCACGAAATGAAAAAACCAACTTCAGAGATTCATGGTCATCTTCTTGTTCCTGAGAGTCTAATGAACACTTATTAGAAGCATAAGTATGCTCGAAAAGAAACTGAAATCAGGTGTTAAGCTTAGTTAATTAAGTATAATTCATACGAACCAACATAACATTTCTTTCAACGTTATTAAATACATAATGTGACAGTAACAGCGCCATAGGTTTAATGCATAATGTAAATATACACAAATATAATTAAAAATATTCTATCAACCTTTCACCACTATGATTTTTCGCGGATCAAAATGAAATATGGGTTGTTGATAAGAAAGGTTCACTCGCTCTAATATTAAGCAATTATTATTCTTAAACAACATCGAGAGAGAGAGAGAGAGAGAGAGAGAGAGAGAGAGAGAGAGAGAGAGAGAGAGAGAGAGAGAGAGAGAGAGAGAGAGAGAGAGAGAATTACAATTTCGAATCTGTATAAAAAACGAAGATATTCCGACATGGTCATGAGAAAAAAAATTGTTAGAACGCATCCGTATTCTTAAAAATTAGAAACCCCTCCCCAAGAAAAAAAGGAAGATATAAAACTCACATCTAATCAACCGGTCCTATTAATAAATATATATAGCATCAGCGATCCGATTCCGATAATATGAATGGCCCTCCCAAATCGAGACTGAGGTGAGAGCGTATGGAACCCTTCATGGTCCACTCCTCTCCGGGTCACTGGATCGGAAGTAACAGACTTAGTTTCAAGCATCACCGATCAAAGACTTGGACACTCCAGAGCAGCGGTCGTTCTCTCTTCTCTCTCTCTCTCTCTCTCTCTCTCTCTCTCTCTCTCTCCAGATATAATGAAAGATAGTGCAGGAATGATTAATGATGTTATTTTCAGAAGGAAGTAACTCTCGTGTTCTTGCAATATTTAGACAGAATGGTAACAAGTATTTTCAATGCTTACGTTACCATTCTTACTGCATACACCTCCTTAAAGCAGATATCACTACCGATCCAAAGGCTGCATTAAATACGAGGATGTAAACGGACCTGCCCAAATAAAAAAAAATAAAAAAAGGATGAAAGTAGCGTTAAGCTAGATGTAAAAGAGAGGCGCCCTCTATATACCAACCCCTTGGAATCACAGAAGTAATCAAAAAGGAACCCTTCCAGCCACATGCACTTTACAGCTCCTCTGAATCTTGTTATGATGTTTCCCAGTTCCGCGAATATTAATCTGGGAGAGCACAAGAACAGCGTCAAAAAAGGAAAAAAGAAAAAACCCAAGCGCTGAACGGCGTGAAATTGCCCCCAGCGAAGTCTTTATGCAAAATCACCTTTTCATCGCGGGAAGCAGAGCATCTGTCACACACCAGTTCCTCGCTTTGTGCGCATTTGTAATTCTGTGTGATAACTGTGTTAATGCATTCGCATGCCCGCTGGTGGTAGAAAGATTTACTTGACTGAATTCTTGAAAGTTCTTAATACAAGAAAGAGAAATCCTTTAAGAGAGAGAGAGAGAGAGAGAGAGAGAGAGAGAGAGAGAGAGAGAGAGAGAGAGAGAGAGAGCAGTGGGCAAAATTAACCACGATCACGTTCGTCTAGACGGCAACTTAAAGCATCGAGTATTAGAATCCTGAGCTTAAAGGGAACATGCCTGTTCGATATATTTTCATGCCACCAAAAATATAACACGAATTGACCGCTGAGTTATTTTGTAATGGTTTTTCAATTGTGAAAAACTAATGAAAGTTGGCCACATGCATATCCAAATATATACAAACAAACATACAAACACATACATACATATATACATATATATATTTATAAATAAATATATAATATATATATATATATATATATATTATATATATATATATAATATATATATATATATATATATATATATATATATATATATATATATATATATACATACAATATGTGTGTGTGTATGTACACATTTATATGTTTATGAGAGAATGGGAGATAGAATCTTTCCACCATAGAACGTCCAAGAATAAACAACAAACAGGGATGAGAAAATTAAATAAAACAAAAGGCGTAATTACTCTAACGTCGGATCAGCAATTCAAAGTCTCTTGTATCCATCCATACGGATTAAGGAACGCATTGCTTTATACATTGGAGACATTCACCACAGCGGCTGTGCTCCAAATACCGCAAAACCACCAAAGCCTTGCTTAATTACATTAGTGAGGCTGCGAGATTAACTTCCTTAAAAACACACCCGCAGACGTCTAATCACAACTGCTGAAATATTCCCCTGGGAAAATGAATTGGTTTAATCATCGTTCCGGGAACTTCCTTTGATGGGCGCTGTGTCATAGCCATTTCATTTAGATGGATTAATAAAGCATTAGTTTACTTCTATACGCAAATGAAAATAATAAAGGAATTTCTCTGTACAGTAAATATACTGGTTAAAAGGTTCGAATGGCTATATTTTACAAAATAAATAGGAAAATATCAATTTCATTTTTGTTTCATGACTATGATATTTTAAACGTTGCTAGCTTTATGTCAAACGTAAGGGAAATATATTTATCGAAATTATTTCATAACAAGGCTTTCTAACGAAAAATAATAATGGTGGCATCATCTGAACGCCCCTAGACCTGCCAAAATAAAGGCCGGTTAAAAGAGAAGGTTGTGTGCAGGATAAACACTCATTTACTAAAATAAGAAAAGGGAATATTACAGCAGTCTGGAGTCAGCAACAATGGCCTCTGCAATAAGACCAAACAAAGCAATGAGTAATAATCCTTGAAGCCATTTTCATCTCGTATTTCAAAAGGTAACTTTACATTTACAAACTGATTCCGCTGTTTATCTTTTCTAAACAGTAGCAGTGACTGAATCGTCAACACTTACTTAAATGTATTTAAATTCACGTGGTAAAGTACTTACTTTTTTTTTTTTTCTTTTATTAAGAAAATATACATTTACAATTCTTACAATGTGTAATTTTGTATATACATCATAATATATTTACACAAATAAAGTTAGTATTTTGAGTTTAAATACATTTAAATTCACGTGGTAAAAATAATACCCCTGTCGGAATTATTTTTGTCTTTGAATTATCCTCCCACCACTGCAGAAAACATGGTCAAATCTGGCTTGCAATGTTTAATATACTGGAGATTTCAAATTCACTCTCGTCAAGGAGTTATAGCAGAGGATAAAGCAGGCAAAACGCTGCTCGACGCTGTGTAGGTATTGCCACAGTTTCAAGATAAGTACTCGTACATGCGTGTCTTGAGTGTGTTATATTTGTGCTGTGTACTTCAGTAATAAATCTTGAATCATTAGTACTGGTTTAAATATTTGCCTCTCTGTTAAGCGTTTAAGTTTTCGATAGTACGGCCAATTTACATGCACAGTAAACTAAACATCCTCAATACTCATCTAAAAATTTTCTCATGACATACCTTGATAAATAACATCATGTTTACCTATGCGATAGGATGCAGAATTGGAATTTCATAAAATAAAAGCGACGATGGACCTGGGATAATCTAAAAGACGCATACCGTTAAAAACTAGGATCCTTATTTACCCTCAACAAAAGTAAACTACGCAACAATTGCAACACTTAACTTTCATAAAATAAAAGCGGCGATGGACCTGGGATAATTTAAAAGACTGATTGTAAGATGCCCATAAAGAAGAACTTTTTAACTCGGCGAGAGTGGGTAACGCCACCTTCCAATTAACCCTGAGAAGTGTCTCAACGAACTGCAACTAAAAATAATGAAGTAGGGGTTTCAAGCAGAGCACTCCCTAATTGATACACCCAATTAAACGGCAAGAGGCTATCAACTGAGCTCTGATGAATTCACCAATTTTAGGATAAGAAAAAACCTGTAAAGGAAAATTATACAAACATAAACGCTTCCATATTCCGAATATATCTTTTCCTGTCAATAAACCGACCAGTTTCTCTCAAGACTAGTTTTTAGATATAATCAGATTACAGCAATTCTTTAACAGCAAAATGCGAAATTAGAACTGAGCAATATATATATATATATATATATATATATATATATATATATATATATATATATATATATATATATATACATACATACAGATATATGTACATGTATACATATATACATATATATATGTATATATATATAATATATATATATGTATATATATATATAATATATATATATATATATATATATATATATATATATATATATATATATATATATATTATATATATTATAGTTTTACGACCACTTCATACTCATACACGTATTTTTTTGTTATCAGCATACGTTGAACCCCTGTTACATGCACAAAATTAATGACCCTCCGTTGTAAAACGTATGATAAACTATCAACCTCATTTCCTTAGATAACCTTTCCTCGTCTCTCGTTAAACTTTACGGCTCATTTAGTCTTTACGATTATTTTCTTTCATTTTCTCTAAACAACCAAACTCTTTCACTGTATCTTTGTCTCACTCTCTCAGCCCTCCTTAGTCCACAAGCAAGCTGTGCAAAATTCCCCTTAACAATGTCTGGAGTTTTTCTTCGAAAAATTGTATGTGTAAGGAGATTAATGATAAAAAATATTAAGCCAAAATCATTAAACATTAATACACATGTATACACTATAAAACATGCAAATGCACACACACACACACCCACATAAACAACACACACACACACAAACACATATATATATATATATATATATATATATATATATATATATATATATATATATATATATATATATATATATATATATATATATTGCAAATGCAAATTGCAGTTGCATTGCAGCTTTAAATAAACTATCTATACTTGTTACATTATTCCTGACAATACTACGTATTTCAAAAGATGCCTCACTGAAATCGATTTGAATACTAAAACTCTTATGAATTTTGAAGTAAAACAGTTATAACGCGTTTTCGTCTACGTGCATTAAGCATACTTAGCATTTGTCAATATTCTAACAGTCTACAGGATGGTTTTCTTCCATCCTATGTTAAAAACAACGCTGTTTTGTCTAATATATAAGCACTTCTATATTATTGTTTTCTTAGTTCAAAATCAATAGCCTAACTTACAAAAACCTGGTTCCTGTTTCCGTGGCCATGTGAAAATTCATGGTTCACTGAACACTAGTTCTTCAGATCTAGATAGATTTTTTTTAGCAGTTAAATATTTTTGTACGCACTTGCGATTTTACAGTTTTTTAGGGTATTCAGAGAAAAAAAACAATTTTTTTTTTTTTTTGCTCCACAATGCTCTTTTTCCTTTCCGAAATGCTTTATTTACAAATTCAAGACCATACCCTTGTTTGCTAGATGAACAATCAGATAACTGGTTTCTTCTTTATTATATTCATAATCACAGGTTTTACAAGGCCTTAAAAATAAATGGAAAAAGACCATACTTATGTAGCTTTTGAAAGGTTTCAAAAGACACGTACTTAGAAATATCGGATATGGAACTTCACAAGAGCGAAGACATGATCACAAGAGTGCTTGAGGTGGGTAATGCATTATCATTTCTCTATCGACTCTGTACTTCATTTATTATTGGAGTTTATTTAGACTAAAGAATGATCGATATCAAGAGTTCCTTCACGTCCAACCAGCACCCGACAGAATTTACAATAGTTACAAAAGTTACAAGACCTGTTTGGAGAAAGTTCACGTGAAAGTAGTGCAACTTTCGTTGCTGAAGACTTGTTCCGATGAACGTAATTCCGTTAACTTAAAGTTGTGCGGTCACTATTTTTACAACTGGAAATTCACACCTTTTCGCTATTCACACATCTACCTTAGCAGAATTATTACTTAAATAAAAAGAAAAACAAGTTCAGTGTAACTAGTAGTTTGGAAGGTTTGACTTCAAGAAAGTTCGCTATTCAACTATATTAGGGACAAAGTCTTAAAAGACAATCTCTATAGCATTTGCATTATAGCTATAAATGACGTCTGTTTTCTCTATTTAACTTTCAAAAACCCATTAATTAACTAACTGTAATGCGGATGATCTAAAAGTAATCAACCAAGTTAAGCAATACAATACCCGACTGTTTTACTGAAAAACCTGAGATAATCACAGCACCTTCCTGAATCGACAAACATAAATTATTTCCTCCTTTCATGTTCCTTGACGGTGTAGCTTAAAAAAATCTAAAACTGTTACGATGAGTGACCAGCACGGGCTTCTACATCTACTCCTGCTTTTGCCAATATTGAATGCCTCATCGGTTTTTCTCAATTCACTCGCCAACCGCTACCCTTGTCAGTACTCAGTCCCAATTTGTTGTTTCTTTATCTGCAAAATCTGATCTCAATA
>NC_089791.1:14963375-14968375 GCF_040412425.1 Macrobrachium rosenbergii
CCTGACAAGGAAGGGCGAAAGGAATATTGACCCGTCCCTTAATCCGTTAATCACACTCTGTATATCCCTTTCAACTTTCTCTTCTTGGACATGTGATGCTGCAGATCCCTTTGTTTACAGACACGAGGTTGTGAAGAGACTAAGTATAGCCGGAGGCAGAATAGAGCCGGCAATGCAGATTAAGAGAAAGGACATCTGGCATGAACACCTGGATCTTGAGTCATAAATGATGCACGTACATAGGGAAACAAACACCAACCCCATCTACCTGTGGATGACTTCCTATCCCTGACCGAAGTCATATAAGGGCCTCACCAAAGGAAACAAGGGTGAGATACATAGCTGGAAGTGAGCGAGACACATCTCCCCCTTCCATTCCCGCCTCATTCAGAGAGCCATGCCCTACCACGTGGTCCTATGTTGTAGGGACCCTTAGTATCTTACCAGCGAAGCCCTTAGCCCTCCACCACCATTAACCTCGCTGAAGCCACCTCTTCTACAAGGTAAAGTGATCTGTTGCAAAGGTTCTTCCAGTCAGCCACACTGTTTTAATTCTCGTACTAAACTTCCTATTTCCATTTCTACCTGACAGTATTTCCATATCAACCTTGCCTTGTTAGGGCAGTGTTATGTAAATGCCTGTATTTAAATAATTACATAAATTCGTGTATTCAAGGCTTCTTTGGCACCTTCTGTGCTCACCTTATCCTATCCATAATTTACTGTGACCTTACTGGCTTTAATTCCGAAAATCTCTCCGTTTACAGAGGGTTTGTTAGCCGTGGAAATCTCTCTTGACTGTGCCTTGTAGCAGCATCGTCACACCGACGGATATACCTTCAAGTTTTTCCAGTTATAATTAACCTCTCAGGCCTTGCCTGCCTGATTAGTCCATTTCATCTTATGATAGTTCATTTCATGTAAATACAAGTAATTTTAAACTTACCCTAATGTGTTTACTTACAAATATCTTGTGATTAGAGTCCTAAGCCGAGTTAGATTCCCCCTTTTTCCTTGTTTTTTTTTATGATTTCCTGAATCAACAGCAGTTAGATTTTATCCAAAATAGAGGAAAGTAACGCAATCATTAATTTAGAGTCTATAACTGGCTCATGATAAGCATTCCCCAGGTTAAATCGTAAATATATATATATATATATATATATATATATATATATATATATATATATATATATATATATATATATATATATATATATATATATATGGGGGTTCATGTATGCCATAGAACATTTTCTTATTACTTTCTAACAACTCTCATTCCTTATTCATGACTAACACTTAAGTCATACCTCTCTTCCTTGAACAAAACTACGATGTTCTTCCTGCATCGATCCTTCAGTCATACGTTATACTTTTTAAATCAGAATCCTTCCATCAAACTTTCCTCGTACACTAAGTAATTCTTACAATCTCCTCTATCGTTTTAAAATTTATGCACTTGAATAATCATTCCTTATTCACTCCCTGAGGACCGTTCCGTCATCCAGACATACCTTCCAAAACTTGGAGAGCAACTCAACTACACTTTCACCTCTGTACCACATCATCCTACTTGTAATCAATATCATTACCACCCGCAATTGAATAGTTAAGCATCTCATCCATTCCTTTGGGACTTTTTCCTTTTCAGCCACAACTTATAAACCCTGGTAAAGCACTTCACTACGCAGCATCCACCAGTAATCAATCCTATCATCTCCTGGTGTCCTTTCAGATACGCTAATCTTTACCGGGGTAGAGGCTGGCTTCCAGCGACTAATTTGGCTTCTCCTTAGTCTTGTGCATGAAAAGATTTAATACGGAATACACAACCGTTTGGATTTTTCTAAAAAAAAAAAAAAAAAGCCACCTCTTTTAATTTAACAGCTTTATGTATCAAAGTTTTTCCCATATATCTATATATGCAAGGGTCCCTTAACAACGTGACGGCTCCGGCTATTGTCTTTCAATAACAGGCATTAATTGAATAATGTGTTTGTTTTGGGACTCAGCGATATATATAGTGAAATGGCGTGCCTGAACTGTCATGGTTACTTAACCATCTCAGCGTTCGTTGCCCAATGGGGGCTGACACATTCTTCGAATTACAGAATTGGTCTTAGATTCAATTGAGCCCCATTCTATAATTTGAGTATGTACGTGAAAGTGTGTGAGTACGTATGAGAAAGAGAAGGAGGGGCGGGGATAGGGGAGGAGAGGGGGAGAAGCGAGATATTGAATTTAGGGGGATGGAACTTTTCGTGATATCTATAGAATTCTCCTCCTCTTTTATCATCGTATTTTTCTTGCAGTTGAATG
Source organism: Macrobrachium rosenbergii (assembly GCF_040412425.1). Taxonomy (NCBI): domain Eukaryota; kingdom Metazoa; phylum Arthropoda; class Malacostraca; order Decapoda; family Palaemonidae; genus Macrobrachium; species Macrobrachium rosenbergii. Next base: position 14,965,698 of record NC_089791.1, read on the forward strand.
CCATTGTTCTCCTCCACTGTGGGATTATGGAGTTCTTTTGCAAATGTATTGGGATAGTCCCTTCATATTCCTCCTCTCGTTCGTTCCTTCCTTCATTGCAGAAGTTTTGCATCGATGTGAAAAGGACCGATACCAGGAAAGGTGCTTTAAGAGAGGTGGAAGACCAGGAACCGCCGTTCGAGGTCAATTCTGTGGCAGGCCTTTTGACGGGGGCCCCTCTGTTACCGCCACCTTACTGTCAGCCCTTTTACCCTATATCTTACATTCGATAATGCAATCCTCCTCTCCCTTTATTTCAGATTTTATTTTTTACTCAAAACTGTTTGCCCGACTGGTCTAACTGTCATGTTCTGCTTTGGGTTTATGGCGTCCAGAGGACATACAAAGGATTACTTTTAAGCAGCGGCTCATGAAGGTACCTGTACACGTTATTCATCATTTATCTCAATTTTACTTTACCTTTATTTTCGTTTATTCTCTTATGCTTTATTCCCTTCGCAAATTTGTCACTTGTAGTCTTTGTATCCATACCAAATTTTTCATTACGTTTGATGCTGAAACTGCAATTCATCACAACCTGGCTACTAGACCGTCTCCTCCAATGCTTTTCTACGCTCGACGTTCATCTGTCTATTCATCAAGATTGTGCCATACTCATATATTCTTCATGGAATTTTTTTTTTAGTATTGACTATTATAACTACACTTGTTACTCAACTACGGCCACTTCTAGGTATTTACTGACCAGAATAAAAATGTGAGTGTTTGCTGATGTGTGAGAGAAAAATAACTTTATGCCTTCAAGTTGACACCAGTGTTGTCGAGTGATTGGCTTTCGTGACTACTGTAACATTGAGTAGAACGGTATATCTGTATTTTCAACTACCGCTGTTGAAAGAATTGGCTAAAGCCTCAAGCCAAGTCGGAAAACGCTCCAAGGAGGCTACTCTACTGCTGCAATCAACGCTCGAGTGAACTGACTCAAGGCAGCAGAAAACGGTCGCCGAGACAACACCGAATGATCAGTAAAATTCTCCGGCATCTTTGTACTACTGAGTCTTCAGATAAAGTCAGAGTAGCACTAGTAAGAGAAATGGTAGGTATATCGACAGTGCCTAACTTGATAGGGTAATAAATTGTCAATAAACTCGAAAACCACGGTTTGATTAACCATAGCCTTTACCTTGGCATCTGTTTAGGAATAATATTGGTAACAAATATATATTAATCAATGTAAAATATATCCATTATCTCGCGGTACAATGTTTGGCGCAAATTACATTACGCGTCGGTGTGTAAGCCGGCATTTAAACCTTCAAAAAAATAACACTAAAACCGGGCATAGTCATAATATATGCACAAAGTAACGTTCCATCAATGGCAATGGGAATAGTAAAAAAAAAAAAAAAAAGCTTGTGCGGTCATAACACTCGGTGAATTATATTTTTTGTGAAGTAAGGTTATTTTAAAACAAGTAAAAACTGTGCAATCGAGTTTTCTGTGTAACGTATAATGAAGTATAAAGCTATCAGCTAGGACCGGCCAGCACTCCATCGCTCCCCAGATGCGGTCAAGTAAAGTGTGTCACACGCCTCCGGTAAGCGCTGCCAGACGCACAATCCACGGCTAACCTTAACCTTAAATAAAATAAAAACTACTGAGGCTAGAGAGTTGCAATTTGTTATGTTTGATGATTGGAGGGTGGATGATCAACATACCAACTTGCAGCCCTCTAGCCTCAGTAGTTTTTAAGATCTGAGGGCTGACAGAAAAAAGTGAGGACAGACAGAAAACTAAAAATCAAGTATTTTAATGTGCATTTTATACTTTAAAACAAACGCACACAAACGAAGCTAAGAGTTTACACGTACCATTTCATATCATTCTCTCCCAGTGTCAAGTGTTCATGGCTTATACTCTTATTCATGTGTTAAGTTATATGAAACTACTCAAACCAATACACTTTCCAAAAACTTCTAAGCTACTTGCGCAGTCACATGGAATGTCTATTTCTGCATAACGTACAAAGTCGCGCGCCTTCTCTCTCTCTGACACACTCACACACGCACACAAAAGTTTACTTTGATGATACTGTAATTTTAATATTTAACAAATCTTAAGATACCAACACAAATAAGGTAAAACACAGAGGACATTATTAGGATATGTACACTTTATTTATTTTGTAAGAACAAGCAACAAGAGAGGGACTTTAAATGAAGTTACGTGGACACTCACACACGTACACACGCATCCAAGCACTTTGTATCATTTTGAAATTGATCACACAAGAAATCGGGTGGTAATATAAAAAAAGAAAGATATTTTCCAATTAAAACAACAGGAAATTATTATTACTATTTCCAATATTTTCGAAAATGTGTGAAAGAGTCGGACCTAGTTGCCATACTTCAGTTTCAACGGTCTTCCTCAAACCATCAGTGGACAAACTTCCATATAATCCAACTACCTCAGTCATACACTTATACCAAACACGTGTTCATTTTTAAGACAAACCCATGATAAACCCGATTTGCTATTAAAATACTGAAAAATAATATTTCATACAAGCTCCACCCTGTATCTGTATTAGTCCTATCACAAGAAAAAGATTAAATCTTGCTGGCCACTTCTTTCCCTTGCACAATTTATTGGTAGTCCCAGAGTAGGAGAGGCGC
>NC_089791.1:14970875-14988375 GCF_040412425.1 Macrobrachium rosenbergii
ACATTACCAATGCATATTCATATTTTCTCTCTTCTCTCTCTCTCTCTCTCTCTCTCTCTCTCTCTCTCTCTCTCTTCCCGGAGACAATTTCCGGAAGAGAAGCGTCAATATTTCGGGTTCGGCGCTTTATCCTACACCTGCCTTCGGATCGGCATAAAAATTTAAAAGAACTCTTCTTTACGGTGAGAGTTTATCGACAGCTCCCGTATCGGTTATGATTTCCTGATGGCAAAAAGAAAGAAAAAAACTCCGTCCTTCGCAGATTTTCAGCAGGGAGCAAAATATAAAAAATGAGCTCTAATAGCAGTACAGCAGTGGAGGCATTTTCATATATACAAACAGCAACTTACTGTATGGAAAGAAAACGTGAACAGAACAGAAACAAAACGAGATTTGATTTTAGCGACCTCGATCGTATTCGTCACAACGAAATTCCCAGCCCAACTGCGACCGCCATCACACCAAGGATCTCCTCAACGATCGGGGTACTCTTATTTCTTCAGAAAAGGACCGGGGGAATTGCGCCCCAACTGGATCCCGTCAAAACTCGGGTGAAGTTTATATGCCAAGTTTTCCAGGAGCTTATAAGGATATCTTATTCAAGAATTTTACCGCCCAGTTCTCCGCACTTGGGTTTAATGAGCTTTTCTTCATTTGCGAGTCACTGCGGCATCCGCCTCGCTGAACAAGGCCAAAGTCAGCAATAAAAGCACAAGACAAAAGAAAAAGAAAATTAGAAAAATGATAAAAAACGTTAGCATATAATACCACAAAATACGAAATATAACAAAGTAACATACAACTGGTTTTACTGTTCATAATCCGAAAGCCAAGCGACGAGAGAGAGAGAGAGAGAGAGAGAGAGAGAGAGAGAGAGAGAGAGAGAGAGAGAGAGAGAGAGCAGCAGTACCCCCACCAGCATCAGTCCTTCAAACTGCTTTTTCTTTTATATCGAATGATTAGATAAATGCCACATTTCTCAGAAGAGGAATCCACCATGCAGTCGCCCAAGTAAGAAAGCACCGTCAAAAATCTCAAATATCCCGACATGGGAGAGGAGGAGGGAGGGTTAAGAGTGGAGGTACGGAAGGAAAGGGGTGGGGGCGGGGAGAAGGGTGGGGGAAAGTTTAAGGGGAAGCAAACCCGTTATATTTACTAAGGGTAAATAGTGTGCTATCGAGCCAATCGTCACCTCGAGGTGTCTAAAATCTCAAGTCGCGCCTTCCAGTGCGCCCCGGTGTTGATACACATTTCGAATTTCGCTTCGATTAGCGAGAAAATATACACACCTCAGTCCCTCTCTCTCTCTCTCTCTCTCTCTCTCTAGCATGAAACAATGACACAGCATGGCTCAAAAATGCAAGAAATTATTCGTTTAAACTGCCGAGTGCATTTGGAAATTTGCTTGAAATTATCCTACTAGGACTTGAAATTATCCTACTAGGAACTTGAAATTATCCTACTACGATATAAGCATCAACATTAAAAGATACTAAAAAAATAAAAATAGAATAAAAAATCCCACTCGTGAAATGATGTAGAAAATAACTTATTAATATGGATTTGCGTATAAACCTCTTCGTCTCCGATCCTAAAAGCGACATCATGCGCAAAAGTTCCCTTTGCCATGTTACTACCCTGAAAAGAAAAGCTTGTGGATTACTATCTACAAAAATCAATAGACTTAGGCTCCTCGGTGCGGTATGCATCCTCTCACAAGTCTTGAGAATCTTGAGTTCTAATTTGCCAAAAATGAAACAGCAGTGGTATATGACTTGCTAAAACAGGACAAACAGTTAGGTTTTAATCTCTTTAAATAATAATAATAATAATAATAATAATAATAATAATAATAATAATAATAATAATAATAATAATAATAATAATAATGCTTTTGAGTACGGACATGCGTTACTAAACTGAAATGACCATGTGTAGACCGTTTTTTCCCTACAGTGTCTGTGTAAGCAGAATCTCGGAAAATTATGATTAAACAATGATGTATTTAACCAGATTCACGACTCTGTTAATTTTAAAAATCAGCAGATTTCAGCTCCCGGGGATGGTACACTCCACTATGAAACAAAAGGTCTTCGAAACGACTGTCATGCAATAAACTGAAATGACGACAGAATAAACTTAGAAAGTATCATGCCAGCTTAGTTCTTCAGGCTGGTGCTCCTGCTAATTTATTTTAACGAACACAAAACCCGTGTTACCATGTCAGGAAAGGTATAGTATTTTTGATGTTTATGAGCAACTATGTGTTGTCCATAACAAAATGACGCTCTTGATAAAAACTGGCTTGAAATTAAAGTTATATGCTAAATAAATTAAGTAGTAAATATCATTAAAAATCCAGCTTAAGTAGTACACACATTCCAAATTGGAAAAAAGATGAGAATGAAGTAATACCTAGGAATATCTAATGTTTGCAATATCTGTCAGGTCAAGACCTGCAACAACAATATGGATGAAGGCAGCTTGGTAACGAGAGAGAGAGAGAGAGAGAGAGAGAGAGAGAGAGAGAGAGAGAGAGAGAGAGAGAGAGAGAGAGAGAGAGAGAGAGAGAGAGAGAGAGAGAATGAAGAAGAGGCAAGCGAGCAAAAAGACAAGCAGGCACACCACTCTACATTCAGCACCTGAAATACCTAACAATCAGAACATCTGATGCGAGAGATAATTAAATATCTTTTTAAGCAATTAAACAAGAACTCAGCGTCTCCTTCCCTATAGTTTTCCTACTCCTTCATTAGCGTCGTGTTAAGGCCTTTGTTCAACACGTCCTCGAGACTTGGCCCTTGGGAACACTTACAACATACTTGAGATGAAGGATGAGGATGAGGAGGAGGAGGAAGAGGATGGAGGAAGGAGAGAAGGAGAGGGTGGGGAAATGGGACGAAGAGGAACGTGTCCATTTAAAGCGGACAATCAGGATCTGGGTTAAATATTTCTAAAGCAATTGTTTGGGGACGAAAAAACGACTTCAGTGAATGCGCTTAGCTGATCAGACATCAAGGCATTCGTAGAAATGAATTAACCATCAGTTCAACTGATCCTTTACACACCAGAGCACATATGCACGTGAATGATCTTTTCCACTGAAGAAAAATGTGTTAATGGCCTCTACCATATATATATGTGTATATATATATTATATATTATATATTATATATATATATATATATATATATATATATATATATATATATATATATATATATATATATATATATATATATATATATATGTGTGTGTGTGTGTGTGTATCCTCTGTATAATCTGATGCTAAAACGATAGAATACTACTCACGGTACACGTGTCTATCCTTCAGTGCAGTTACCAGTTTATCCACATTCATCTTCAGGAAATACAACGTCTTTCGGCAAGTGACAAGAAAATTTAGCTAGTTCATCCCAAATTACATCTTAGGATACTGTCAAATTATGCAACAAAAGTAACTTTCTTTTAAGTCTGTTAAAATAAGCAATACAATTCATGCAATTTTTAACCACGCACATAACCAAATCATCGGTGAACAAAAGAAACTCGATAAAACATTCGTCCTCAATAATATAGAGGACAAAAGAATTAATTCTCTTTGTGTTAAATCGTTCAAGAAAAGCCATGTAAAAGCATCCCTCTTTTCCATTAGAGATTGGATTTTGTTAAAGCTGAAGAATAAGTGTGAAAATGAATTCAATTTCTAAGATTTTCTGTAAATTAATTTACATTACCTTTGCACTGGATACCATAAAAAGAAAATAAATTCCCAGTTAAAAAACACCAGTCTTTAAAAAATGTCGCCAAAGGCAAAGAGAAATGAATTAGTCCATTTTCATCCACTGTTTCAATAAACGCTGTGGTAACGAAGTTTAGTCCTTGGTCATAAATATGGAAAACAAGGGGGTTAGTTTTTACTACAATTAGTTTCGAATATAACTTGAGCGGTAAGTCATTTTCACTTACGAATTCACGGTTTCTGTTAAAGACGCATGTTACGAGACAGTCTCTAATAACCGTTGCAACCGAGTTTGCAACTTCTCAGAACTAAACTATATTTCCGTGAATGAGCTTTTATATAATTATTACAATAACACACAGTCGCAGATACACAAATGCACACGCGCGGCCTCACACACATGTAATATGACACAAATATGTAAGTTTATAATCAAATTCTTGCACCTATTATCGTCAAATCATTCAGTCCTACATGAAAAACATCTGTGCCGAGGAAGACCTGAATGTGTTTATGGATGATTTCACAGTTTTAGAAGTGCAACCAATAAAAAAAGAGACTTAGGAAATGGAAGACTACCGTGTTATGATGGAATCACAGCAGAGATGATTTTAGCTGAAACTGAAGTGACACCTCGGATACTAACTCTAGTGTTTTTGGGAATACGGAATGAGGAAAGAAAACATGGAGACTGGGTACTGAAAGCCAGAGCAAAGGCACCAAGGAAAGGTGATCTGACTGAGCGTGTTAACAATTGGACACTGCATTGCACGAGCTATATTGAAGCTATTCATTATACTTATTCTTAAGAAGCAGGAGAATAAACTGATTTAATGTTTTGAGATGAACAAGCTGGCTTAAAAGAAACAGGCGTTGTTAAACACAAATAAAAAAAAACGCAGTCGAGGCCCCTCACCTCTGCCTACAGGTCCCGCCATCGCTGTTGGGGGAAAAAATATAGGAACCGGATCACGGCCACGTCACAAAAATCAAATTATCTCTAAATATCCGACGGCCAAAAACAAAACAAAAAATGAAGCTGAAAAAGAATGTGAGATGGGGCCGTCTGTGTTTAGGGGAACACAGGGCCGTTCTGTTATGCATCGGTCATTTTGCACAAGTTTTTGTAGGTAAAAATACAGGAAAAATTATATCAAAATATACAGGGAAATTTTGTTGGAATTCGAGGTCAGAACTAAAAATAGGAGACTTCGTTTGAAAATAATTTTCGTAAATGTCTGAGTTCTGCAAATAAACATGACATTTCGTATAATCATTTTTAATTCCGCCCAGCGCCGATGTAATTGGCACAGTCGAATCTTTTTATAACGGGAGACGTGGCACAACTGAAGTGAGATTACAGACAGGTAGCGAGAGATAAGAAAAGAGAGAATAATGAACTTGGGACATTTACAAGGAATACCCAAATGTACGTTACGCCGGAGACATAAAGAAATACCTATAAAAATTTGATAAATAAAACTAAAAATAAAAAAATAAGAAATACTTCTGCTTAAAATATTTCAAACTCTGAATGGCAGTCAATGCTATATCTGAATGAAAATGAAAACGGCACATTGGACAGCAGGCAACTAATTCTTGCCGAAATCCAAATTCAACAAAGGCCCAGATATCGCTGTACAATTGAAAAGTATAGTTACTGCCTTTATTGCACGGTAAAAAAATGCTTAACTTATTTGCAACATGCTCTGTAGTTGTCTCTCGTAGTTCCTACTGTCCGCTACATTTTTATTTACAGGGAATAAACAAAAAGGCAGAAAACGAGAGAGAGAGAGAGAGAGAGAGAGAGAGAGAGAGAGAGAGAGAGAGAGAGAGAGAGAGAGAGGAATAGTGCCAAGCCTCTCCTCCCTGTGGTGTCCTAAAACCTCGCCTTTAGACATGACTAAATTAAAGGTTTCTGGAAACTCGACAGCTTGAATCTTATTAAACTGCCCTTCGCATCAGTTCGAGCATCGAGTACTATGTACAGCTTCCAGCACCCGTGAACGCAGGGGCATTATTTTTTATGCCAGTTAAAATGTAGATTTTATCTAATGTTTTTTCATTACTGTTAACAAGAGATTTTATGGAACCCTCTCAGATGAAACATTATTCTACCGTAATTAGCTGATTATGAATTCTCTCTCTCTCTCTCTCTCTCTCTCTCTCTCTCTCTCTCTGTGGAGTCGATAAAGAGTTCCTCGTTGGGGGCGAGTGGGTTCCGTTCTCAGCTAGCACTCTGCTGGCCGCGAGTTCGAATCTCCGACCGGCCAATGAAGAATAAGAGGGATTTATTTCTGGTGATAGAATTTCATTTCTCGCTATAATGTGGTTCGGATTCCACCATAAGCTGTAGGTCCCGTTGCTAGGTAACCAATCGGTTCTTGGCCACGTAAAATAAATCTAATCCTTCGGGCCAGCCCTAGGAAAGCTGTTAATCAGCTCAGTGGTCTGGTTAAACTAAGATATACGTAACTTTTTGGAGTCGATAAGCGAATAATGATAAGCGTAGTAGGCTATATAAAACACAATGTGAATTCATATGTATATATTTTTAAAGTAGTACAATAGGTCAACGGGAAATAAATTCCACATTCAGAATTACCGTCGTCCAGCCTTGAAAACCACCCGAGTAACATCCCAGATTAGGGACTTACCTTCTGCCCCCTCTTGTACGAGTATTATCGTCCATATTTGACTCGAGTTACACTGGGAATAATAATAATAATTCCTTTTACAAAAGTTACAAAACATAAATTGTTAGCAATTGTGCCTACATTTCCCGGAAAGACAACGTGTGCCTAAAAATATGTTTCAGATACTAGTTTAAATAATAAAACTATCAAATCTTCTCATTCCTTCCTATCTCTCTTTAAATGCTGAAAAGTGATACACAAGAATATTTAATTGAATGTCCATCTAACCATAACAAAGTATGAGTGCGTGGTTTTATCGATTAAGACCGGTTTTGCTTAAAGATTCTATCTGTTGTCCCACTATGGTGATAACCAGGATTTGTGTCCGCGTTGCCATAGTTGCGATTGTCTCGATTCCTGGGGACGGCTGAAGCGCGATTGAAGTTTGTCGTTTCCTCATTCTCGATTGAAATGTTTTTGACTTTAGGTTTTACATTTACTTAAACTTACACTCATACTGTACATTTCGGTACTTTTCTTCAATGTCCCTTGACTTGGTATGCTTACATGAGAGAGAGAGAGAGAGAGAGAGAGAGAGAGAGAGAGAGAGAGAGAGAGAGAGAGAGAGAGATGCAACTAATGATGTCGTACAATTTTGAAGTTACTTGTAAAATAACGAAATAAAGAATCCGATATCAAATGGCAATATGGTGTATCATATTTTGTGACTATGACAGAGAAAAAAATCAATTGAGCGGTCACCTTTACTAAACGAACATGGACATTTTCATGCATACACGTACCCACTCACACCAGAACACACATGCATACATACATCCACAAGAGAAATGATTATGGAAATGAAAAGGAAAAACGAATGAAGCCGCCATCAAAGTCCGGGGTAAATTTCGGGAACATGGCCAATTAAAAATGAGACTCCTCTCCGCAATGAAAGCAATTTGGGCCCGGGGGAAAAAATAAACCCAATTTTCAGTATTAGACTAGGAAATCCACCATTATAACACACACACGCACGAACACACACACACACACACGCGCGCATAATCAATTATGCTTTTTTCTTCCATGGGAACATAATTAACAATCACCACCATTTACTGGATTAAAAATGAATCAATTATGCATTATTTTTCGTTGATGGAACTATAATTAACATTTATCGCACTTACAAAATAAAGATTGAGTGTATTATGGCCTTTTATACTTCTATGAGCCAGCCAATCGGTAATCACTTCCTATTTACTTGAACAGGAACATATTAGTTTCTTTTCAATGGAAATAAAATAAACATTCACAATACGAGTATTTTGTACGAGGAAAACATCCAACGGAATTTTTTTTTCCATGTTGACATTCACCATTTACTACATAAACCAACAGTGAATTACCATTCATACACTAAACAAGAGGCACACAATATTTATCCGATAAAAACCCGCCAGTTATGACGTTTATCAATTTTTTCTCTGTGCAAACACAATTAACCATTTCTGCCGTTTCTTACACAAACGAGCGCAGACGAAAGCTGAAAGATTCGGAGCCCAAACCATTTAGAAAATGAAAAAGATGATGAAAGGGCCTTTAAGTGCTCTTAAATCTGCCGGCTGGAATAAAAATGCAGAAAAGCCCACGTAGGATAAAGTAGGCAAGATCTTTTCAAAGGGAGATCATGAAAGAGTTCACATCACTCGCTTCTCGGAATCAGCCGCTGCTGAAAAGTATTAGCAAAATAATATAGCCGAAGATAAACACAAAGATGAAACAGACCAAGTCCTTAATGCGGGGATCGACAAAATGGGGAGGCCGCGAGACCAAAAGAATGACAAACACAAACAAATGCACGCAAACACGCAGGTACACTCAAACACAGACCCCACATCATCAGTATGGAAGACGCTCGCTAGGTTCCTGTTTCTACCAGGAAACCTATGGAAGAATAACACTCAAGCAGAGTAAAACCAATTATCAAAACAGAAAAAAAATCAATAAATAAACAAGTCAACACAAAAGAGAAAGTGAGAGGGGAGGGGGGAGAACTGTACACACTCAGAGAGAGCGCTGTCATTCCCTGAACTTTTTCATACCAACAATGAAGTATCATAAACGCATGCAAGACACACTGAATACTTAATAATCATAAAAACAATAAATCTAATTTAACACAGATCTAAATGACGTTACCACACTTTTTCTTCGTTGACTTCCCATTCCCAGAACACTTCACCATCCCACCCTCTCTCTCTCTCTCTCTCTCTCTCTCTCTCTCTCTCTCTCTCTCAGCATCTTTATGAACTTCCCTCTCCCCTTTTCTCATTAAAACTGACTCTTTACTGAGTGGCACAGGATAGAGGTGAATTTGCGAAGGGTTGGAATTGCTCATTCACTGCCTCACTGTACTGTTATTACGTGACGGTGCTGGATTACAGAAATAAAAGAATATGAGAATATTGCCCTTAGGTACATACTGCTCTTCCTTTTTACGAAGAACTACATAGAACGAAGACGTAAATAACAGTGTTATCAGACACCCACCCGTTCTCGGCTTCACTGCGGTGAAAGGCTAGAGGGACATTTCATTTATATCGGATCTTTCGCATTGACTTTCCATCTTGAAATCTTCACGGGTGAAGTTGAAAGACTAAACAAATAATATTATTACTTTATTAATAAGAGCTCGACACCATAAAAAAGCCATTTCTAATTCCTTCGGGCGTACTGTGCAAGAAGCCTTACGTTCTACTCAGGAGGCTTGCTTTTTGAACCTCGCTTCTCTTATTGTTAATAAATGCTTCAATTAATTTCTATTTACAAAGTACGTTTCTTCTCTGAGAAAAAAATCTATTTCTTAAAACGCCTTGAATTACACGTTTTCTCATATATCACGACAGCTAGTCTATTATTACTCTCTTTGCTTCCTTTCTCGAGGAAAAACTATTAATATCAGCTGTGTTTACGGAGTTCATCTCCTTTTCCCCCTGACAGCCTTTTCCCTAGATTCCCTGACAGTAACTTTTAATCTAAGGCTCTCTATGAAAGGAATACAAAAACATCAACTTTTCAAGTGACACGAAAGTCTACTGTGCCACTGTTCGTTCAAGTAGCCAATTCGATGCCTGGTTCTTAACTGACTATGGTGGGTAGCAGTAAATATGGGAAATGGCACGGAGGGGGCGAAACGGTCCCGATATTTGTATGTGTGCATTAAGCAAACCAAAACGACGAGAAAATTCTATGTGACTTCACCGTCTCATCACATAACAATCGTAAAGCGTCCGATATCTTGTTATAAGGGCCAGGCATTCTAATAAGTCCTGCTTCTCCCATGCAATGTGCATTCTTCTAAAAAATGGGTAATCAGGACGGGGAATCTTTTCTGCTAATGACCCTAAATCAACCAGCCGAAATATTACAAGGCCATAACAGCCGCCATTACGTAGGCAAATGCTAATTAGACGAGGGGGCAAGGCGTGCTGTGGTTAGTACTGGTGATTATCCTTTATGCCTAAAATGAGTGTAGGGATGGTCTCTGTCTTTGGGTGTTTGTCTCTCTGCCTTTTTGTCTATAGAAGAGCCGAGGGACAAGGTGTTCTTTGTCTGTATGTTTCAATTCGGTTACAATCCCAGTTGAACCAATCCCCTTCTCTCTCTTTCTTTCTCTCTCTCTCTCTCTCTCTCTCTCTCTCTCTCTCTCTTCCTTGTTTAACGTAAACAACAGTCAACTCTCAATAAAAACGAGAAGGGGTTAAACCCTTTACGTACAAAAAACACCCAAGGGAGATAGAGCTTTGGTTTTTTACGCAAAAGCAAGACAGGGCATTTGTACGTAAACTAGTGAAGGTCCATTTAACAATTTAAAAAATTACCTCTCTCATCTTTACAGTTAAGTTAACCATCTGGGGTCATCCCCTAACAAGTGTTTTGTACAATAACAAAACCTATTACATTTCGGAAAAGAGAAGAGAAAAATTTTCCCAGAAACACTGGGTTGGATAAAAGAATAGAAAAAAACTACGTTCTCAAAATGACATATGAATTAATTTGGAGTCAGGCTGAAGGAAAAACATGAATTTGAAGGATAGTTTTTAATACTAACACACAATGCAAAAAGAGTTGGAAACTGTGGCTTTGCAAAATAATGAATTCTGGTATTACTAAACTAAAGCTGGATGCAAACTTTGCTTCTTGCAAAATTTTAAAGTTCAAAAGTATGTAGGTTCTTTAGTCATGTCACTGAAACACTTAGCTAATTATGCCTCCTCCTAGCATTTCAGATAAATGAACTGTGAAGTTTGTATAAACACTGAGTATTTTATTTTCTTTTTCTTTTTTACCACCGGTCACACGTCATGGGGTTACGACTCTTTTGCTCTTCTTCAAGATAACTGTGACCCATCATACAACTACCAGGTTCCTAATTCACTGCAAAATTTATTTGTCAGGATATTGGCCAACGTCGTTACCGCCGAGTCACCCTAGTGAAGTAAGGTTGAATCCACTTTGTCACGCTGTGCTTTGTAAATATATATATATATATATATATATATATATATATAATATATATATATAAATATATATATATATATATATATATATATATATATATATATATATATATATATATATTGTACGTGAAGAAATAATTTTTTCCTGGGTAGGCGCTCAGTGCCTAACATTACCAGCCATTTTATATATGATTCGAGAACTAATTACTTATTCTGAACTGGCAGTAGTAGATGCTACTTAGTGGTGCGACACAGTGACGGTGTAGCAGCCAAGCTCAATATATCTCACTTTCCAAACTGACTCGTGTGATTTTTTAGAAATGTGCAAACGAGGAGATCCATGCGATGAATAAACACAGCAAAGCTGACAGATCTGGAACATTGGCGGCGTATAATCTTCCAAATTCATCGTTTGAGTTGACAAGCTTTTCAAAAGCACTGTGATCGAGTTTGGCGCCCAAGGAATGATGACTCAAGCATTCTTTTTTACTACACTACAGCTCTATGTGATATTAATATATATATATATATATATATATATATATATATATATATATATATATATATATATATATATATATATATATATATATATATAAGTCCATTTAATAAGGAAGTATACTGTATAAGCATCGACGTAAGCTGGTACAGATCTGAAATCGACACGGAACTGCAACGTTGCCAATTTCTGTCTAAAACACAGGATAAACAAGACTGCAGGCTGGTTGAAAGCAACAGGACTGATTCATTAAACAGTCGTATAACGGGATGTAAAGCCGCTCGCGATGAATTTCGGATTTAACGAGGCTATAAGGTTAGCGCAGGCAAACATCATCTTGCACCAGCGCAAATGTGGAAGCAAGAGAGCTGGTAGCTGCAACTCGACACTACTGTACAACACCGTGCGTCAGAACAGAGCTGAAATACAGCTGATGTAGTTTCCTTGGACTACCATAATTTTCGAGTAACCATCTCACTAAAACCGATTTGATTGGCTAGAACACCCCATGGGATTTGAATTATCCTAGATGGAACCTGTTCCTTTCTTGGCAAGAAATGGTAAAGGACGCATGAGGTATTTAGCTCTCGGTCTCCGCATAACACAAGAGGCATTTTCTACGTTCGTGCTGTTTACTTTCAATAAACCCTTTTTACAATCATATATAAACCGATATGGTGCGCGTAGACGATAAATAAAAACACTGATAATAAAAATTCATAAAAACAAACAAGCACACGTTTTATACTCATAATTCTCCTAAGAATTAAATTGTATAATCTGTCAAGAAACCACGAGTTCAACACATAGACTTTGAAACCTGATGCTTCTAAGATTGCATTAAGCTAGTTATAATATAAGGAAACAAGTTTTCATGGCACGTGTAGATAATACAATCCTTTTTGTACTTTTTTATCACAAGAAAGGTATTTTCTAATACCCAAACAAACAATGAAAAAAATAAAGGTAAAACAAAGCGCAGACCAACATTATAATATAGAGCTATAAACTATTAGAGAATTTGAACACGCATCCACAATATTTGTCAATTTGCAGAATGTAAAATGTATTTTCAAATCCGTGAAAAGGCTCTTGACATCAAATAATACGCCAAGGATATTTTTCTCACAAAAATTTTCCGTTGAACTGAATATTCCATACACTGTATACTTTACATTTCAAGAAATAACTTGAAATGCGCTAAAATACTCGTGTTATTTTATTTTTGTCATCACTTATATCATTTCTGTTATGTCTTTTCATTTACAGATCTGCTGTACAAGATGTTTTGCAGGAAAAATAATAAACAACTGAACATACACTACGCTAGAGAGTAGGAGAACAAAGCTCCAGAATCAACTGACCAAAATAAGTGAGATTCCAAAAAACCCTCTTAATCCTTTCTTCAGTTAATTAATTTAATAAATGGCTATCAGATTTTAATTTATATACATTTAATGAACAGTCAGGAAAAATAAATTAGGAAAATACTAATAAAATATTCTTTGATGCGTTGTTCAGTACTGCCTCACATAAATTCTGTTATACTAATAATAATAATAATAATAATAATAATAATAATAATAATTATTATTATTATTATTATTATTATTATCATTATTATTATTATTATTATTATTATTATTATTATTATTATTCAGAAGAACTCTATTCATATGGAACAAGCCCACAAGGACCGGTGACTTGAAATTCAAGTTTCAAAGGATGTGGTAACTTTAATTTAAACAATTTTACTGTCATACAACTATTTCACGAACTACACCTTGAGGTAAGGACTAAGTTACACATTTGTGGATCAGAGAGAGAGAGAGAGAGAGAGAGAGAGAGAGAGAGAGAGAGAGAGAGAGAGAGAGAGAGAGAGAGATATGCTCAAAGAAAGGGGTTTTAATATACCAGTGAAACGATACGGACGAACATTCAGCTTTTCATTTGAACACAGAAAGTATATCTGAAGACTTACAATTGGATTAACTCCCCTCCCTTCACCTAAAAGACAAAATAAATGTAATGCCACCACCAGAAATTTGTTCGCTGATAACACCCATAATCTCTTAATTTTTATTTTCGTATAGGGGAGTAATATGGGGCTCAACATTATGCTAAACCGTATCAATTAATATCACGAAACAAAATCAATTTATGAACCATCGTAACAATCTATAATAAACAAACTGATAAATAAAGATAAGGAACAAACAGGTGAATTCCCCAACAACGTGGCAATGTGAAGAATGAACTAAGTTCCGTATTGCCCAAATCGTGAGCCGACAGAGCCACCACAGTTGGCGTGCAGACAATTCTCCCGGGCAAAAGCCGAGAGAACAAGCCGCGCAGAGTCCACAGCCGTGATACCGACGATCCAGCTTGACTTATTTTTGCCTTTCAGAACAAGAAGCAAACACCATAAAAGTATTCAGTTATACAAAAAGGAAGTGAGTAGATTCTGTCCGTTATTTTTTTAGCGAAGGCAACAAAGAAAAGCCAATTCCCCAACACTCCACGAAACAACCCAAGCTTTCATGTTTCTCCTCCGTACATGGATAAAACCGAAAAGATTTTTACCATTTTTTTTCTATATTCGTCTTTTGTGAATCCACAATTTTTTTTTTCATTTTATTTTCGACAGGGAAGGATCCCGCATACATTCCTATATATTCCCCTCCTTTTTTTAACTTCTGACACTGCAATAAAGGTTTCCCCTGTCGTCCCTTCCTTCATACCCGTCCTTCCAGCCCTTGAAGAAATCTGCCTTTTTTCTCTCTCGGTCTCTTTTAGGTCGACCGACATTTCTCTTTCTCCGTCATCGCCATCAAAGAAGAAAATGGGTAAAAGAAAACTCGCGCCTTTCTTTCTTTCTTTCCTTCTTTCTTACTTCCTCTCCTCCTCCTCCTCCTCTTCCGCCTACTTCTCCTCTCGGTCAACTGGTCTTTTTGCAAGTCGATTCTGATTAACTTGAGGAAACTTTTCTTGTCGCGTTTCCTCCCCGCCCAGCCCCTTCTTCCTTCTTGCTTGCCCCAATCGACTGCTTCTGGCGAGCTGGTGGGATTCAATTTAAATTCTAAAGTTATTGGATAGCTTGTTCCTTCTGTCCGTCTCTTCTCCCCTCTTCCTCTTTTCCTTCCTTCCCGGCTTCCTTCTCGCTCCCTCTCTCCCTCTCCCTTTTATTTCGGGAAGTGCGCGGGAAAAGGAATTCCCCGACGGCCTTATATTAAACACTTCTTGGAAATGTAGTCAAAGGGAAAAGTTTACAACCGTCTGATTGAAGGAGTTTCGCGTTCAAGCATTGTTACAAAAAGTGCCTTAACTTATATTTCGCCGCTGCTCTAAATTACAAACCAACAAAGAAGTGATATAGAACGATGCAATACTCTCTCTCCCTCTCTCTCTCTCACACACACACCCACATTTTGTGTGTGAAAGTCTCTTCCAATGTGTGTGTGTGTGAGTGTGTGTGTAGGGGGGTGGGAGTAAATTTCCCTTCATCTTTTTCCATATTTCTATGATTTAAATGTATCTTCTCCTTATACATCAATTTCCGCCCAAAACAATCTTGTGCGAACTAAGGGTAACAGAAAAGAGTATGCTTCAATTTCCTCAAGCTATTAAAGGAAGTGTATCGAGATAACAGCTACGATAAACCTAACACCCAAAAACACTACAAACACCTACAGCTGACGATGCATTTTCTGCAATCATGTGAATACGAAACTGAAAGCAAAAAATAATTACAGCCCAATCTCGAATTAAATATTGCGAAATAGATACGAAAAAAGGACTGACTGTTCGAAAGACAAGACTCGAGCAAAAGTGATTTTCGAGAATTCTCTCACCTCATCTTTACTAACTTTTAACCTTCCGTTCTACATTAACTTTAACTTAGGGATAAGTTTCTTTAACGAGGTCTTCCTTTCGCGAAAAAAGAATGAAAAAATACATTGACCGGGTATTTTAACCTTTTTTGGACTGGTCAAGTTTTGTTAAGAGAAAGTAAAACTGAATTCAAGCACATCATTTTGTAAAATGGCAAAGTGTTTTTGTTAATTTTTCTAAGGAAATATCCATTAAGCAGTTTTATATATATATATTATATATATATATATATATCCATTATAGCAGTTTTATATATATATATATATTTATATATAGTATATATATATATATATATATATATATATATATATATTTTATATAATGTATATATATATATATATATATATATATATATATATATATATATATATATATATATATATATATATGTGTGTGTGTGTGTGTTCTTAAACCTGAAGGTGGGGGGAAAGAGAATTTACCAAAAGGATGTAGCAAATCTGACTGTATCACCTCCATGAGTAAAAATAATAAGAAGGAGGAGGGGCTGAAGGCCCTACTTTAGAGAGATTCTGGAGATAAACTCTTAGGATAATGTCAGGTGGTATTGTTATTTCTCTTAAAACTAGAATTCTAAAATGATAGCGTTATTCTAAGCAACAGATGGCGTGGATATCTTAGCAAACATCTACCAAAATCTGGTTGTGGATGTCATTCAGAATGGTTTAGGTTGTTTAGTTTATTGTATAAAGTCATAAGGCCACTTAGGAAGTCCTTCACATGGTAAGAAATTATCTCTTATACTATTTATACTAAAGTGTTTGCTATTAATTAGACTAGTGTTATTTACTGGTATTATAATTGTTGCCTTTTTAAGATGTTAATTACTTATATTTTGCAGACACCTAATCTGGCAATGATTGTTGATACCTAATCTGCGGCAGTGATTTGATACCTAATCTATGGCAGTGAAATGATTTCCAGTGAACTGGTGAGACAAACCATAGCACCCAGGCTATGGCTATGTTTGATGTGGCAGGACCGTGCATGGGGCATGTGACTACCAGCCTGGATTTTTACTGATGCACTGAAGACTTTGTTAATAGACACACTCCGGTTCTTTCTCAACGCAGTAATCAAGAGTTGCATTTGCTGATGTACTAAAAAACACTCGCTGATATGGAACCATGAATTTTAACGCACATGATTAGCCATCTTGGTCATCCATTGTATTTTGGATAATTTTTCAGTTTCTATATGTAAATATTTAAATTCATTAAGTTCATTCTTAGTATTTGTCAATGTTAATAAATTTATTTTTGTAATCATCCAGCACCTCTCCATCCATCTTTAAACCTGAAGGTGGGGGGAAAGAGAATTTACCAAAGGATGTAGCAAATCTGACTGTATCACCTCCATGAGTAAAAATAATAAGAAGGAGGAGGGGCTGAAGGCCCTACTTTAGAGAGAGATTCTGAGATAAACTCTTAGGATAACTAACTTACATGCATTTGACAAAATTTGAAGATAAGGGATAAAGCAGGCCATGGGGTCCCTGCAGCACATAAAATAAATAATAGACGTTAACTGGGTGCCGGGAATTACGCTTCAATGGCACGGTTTATAAGGTTGCAATTGGAATTTCCTCGGTGCAACCAACAAGCATATAGTCATGGCAGAGAGGTTCACAGCGGCAAGCACTCCTTTCTGCAATAGAGAAAGGCATATGATCACTGGGTGAATCAACGGTAATAGCGAGGATAAAAAGTTAGCACTGAGGGTGACAGCAATCCTCTTTCATAAAGCACTACTGAATAAACTCACGACACGAGTTTATTATGACAGGTCAGGCCTAAGTAAGAACTGCACTTTGAAACGGAAGCGTTTAGAAGTAAAAGATAAGTGACTGGACAACCTTAATTCCTTACTGTACATTAATTCTGAAGATAGAGCTCCAGTACCAATGGAGGGACAGGGGGAGGGGGAGGGGATTGGCACTGGATTTGAGATACTAGGACTGGGGCATTACACCACAGAGGGAAGTTAGCTCTGAGGGAACAGGCAGTCAAGAGATTTGACTCGGTTGTTGTCATTCTCAGTCTCCCTGAATCTCTGCGATGCAGGGCTATTTATTAGCTCCGAGGATTACCATTCCAGATGCATTCTGGGTATGTCCAACATTCTCCTTGGATGAGGCTGTCCAGTTAAATCCAGTTAGATGTGCCTGCTGGCCTGTCAAATTGGTTAGATG
>NC_089791.1:14990875-15000875 GCF_040412425.1 Macrobrachium rosenbergii
AAAAGAATTAAAGCCCTTTTGGGTTACAACAGATGCAGTAAATTTTTTAACCTAAGTGGTGTTTTGATGAAAACAAAAAGGTAAACAAAAACAGACATTTTATCAGCTTTAAATTAAACTTTACAACAAAAAGCAATTCAATAACAATAGTAACAAACTATGATAAACAGGTATTATTTATGGGAATCAATCAGGTGGCAAAATTACGAAAAGTCTTGGGTAAGTTCTTGAAAACCTTCTTGTTAGAATAAGTGATATTCGACTGTCGTGTTTTACCAGTCTGGATCTTTGGAACTCAATGGATGAACATGGTAAGTAAAGCATCCCGCTACTCAGACTAACTGACGTGGACCTAAAGAATACTTGCAGAAGAGGGGATGAAGACCGTTGATATTATGAAAAAATACCTAACGAGGTTATGCAATAAAAAACAAGTAAAAAATGCGCCGAAGTTTCTTCGGCGCAATCGAGTTATCTGTACAGCCGCTACAGCGTATAATCAAGGCCATCGAAAATAGATCTGGATTTCGGTGGTCTTGGTAGAATGCTATATGAGCCGCGGCCCATGGAACTTTAACCACTGCCCGGTGGTGGCCTATCCTATATCGATCCCAGAATCACGATTATGGCTAACTTTAACCTTAAATAAAATAAAAAAAAACTAATGAGGCTAGAGGGCTGCAATCTTGTATGTTTGATGACTGGAAGGTGGATAATCAACATACCAATTTGCAGCCCTCTAGCCTCAGTAGTTTTTAAGATCTGAGGGGGAGGCAGAAAAAATTGCGGACAGAAAAAGTGCCGACAGAATAAAGTGCGGACGGACAGACAAAGCCGGCACAATAATTTCATTTTACAGAAAACTAAAAAGTAGGAGAAAAGACTATATATATATATATATATATATATATATATATATATATATATATATATATATATATATATATATATATATAATATATAATATATATATATATATATATATATATATATATATATATATATATATATATATATATATATATATATATATATATATATATATATAATGAGGACTGTTTGTCCAAGAAAGCTTGTAACTTATTCTGAATAAATACTCCACTGGATACCATCCAGTTTGAATGAGGTCCTCTCAGTAATTCAACTAATGCATAGAACAATTGTGTATGTGATAAAGTTAGTTTATTTGACCTCGAGATGGATATATATATACTGTATATATATAAAATATTATATACATACATACATACATATATATATATGTATATAACGTAAGCTAAAGAAATATAAGATATCTATTTAAATCGCCCTTTTATTAGCGACTAAACTAAGGGAACAACCAAATCCGTCGCCCAAAATTGCTAAGCTACAAATACCCAACAAACCGCTGGAGTCCAGTCTGAATTCAGACTCCGTTACGTCTGATTCCAGCAGACAACTCCTCTGCAAGTCGATACTTTAATTGGCCAATAGACGTTCGTATTCCTCGTCGCTATTTGTCTCACGAATTCCAGAGGCCGCTTCACTCTTCGGCAATTATTACGGAAATTCCCTAACCGGAGGCAACTGCGCAATCTTCCAGTCAGGACCCCAGTATCCAGTTGTATTATCAGACGGATTAGCTCGGATCAGATGCGCAATCTTCCAATCACAGACCTCATTCCTGTCAGCCTGCTACCGGGAGGAGCTATTTCGAAACTACTGTGCCAAGATCCTGATATGGACAGATATTTTGGCGTCATCAGGGAACGATGGCACGACCTTTGCAAGAATGAGAAGGACGCAAGTTGTTTTGTAATAAAGAACGTTACTGTCTCGTTCCACCTTATTTTTCAGGAAACTTATTTACAGTCTTCTAACCTTTCTGGGAAAAGCGTATATTTTTAGATATATCGTAATAATAATAATAATAATAATAATAATAATAATAATAATAATAATAATAATAACCATTTTTATTTTATTATTATTATTATTATTATTATTATTATTATTATTATTATAATCATTGAAAGAGATAGCATCATGCTGACCCCCTGCAGACATTCTCGTATATAACGAACAGGATTCACCACGACAGCCTCTTCTTGCCTTTCGGCATGAGCATGCTCAATAGGGCCTGAGGGAAACGTGCCCTGGAACAATACTAACGGCGATGGTCTCCTGAAGAAGGAAAACTCCACGGAAGATGAATCCCATGTTTCAGAGACGAACGACGTCACAAAGGAACTTTTAGTATTCTTCCAAAATGAAATAACCCAGTTTGCAATTATTTTCCTCTCTAAAGAATGACAAACGTCGGCGAGTTATTGGCAGAATGAAGTAACTCTGATAAAACAATCTTTAGAAAGATAGAGAACACTGTATTTAAACTGAACGTAGTAATCACTTTCAACATTCCGTGCTTAACGAGGGTCTTCTACGTACATTATTATTATTATTATTATTATTATTATTATTATTATTATTATTATTATTATATTAAACTTTTCACTGCGTATACATTTACAGACTAACTAGTATTCCAAAAACCCCATACAGGTTCTATAAATACATAAACACATACACACCCACCCCAACACACACACACACACATAAAAGCCCAATGTAGATTTTACTGCCAAACTTAACTTTCTTCGATCACGCTCAGATCGAGAGGACATTTTTAACTACTGCTAACAGTAAAGACGCAAAGAAGGGCTTACTAGTAGTCCGAA
The DNA here is from genome assembly GCF_040412425.1 of Macrobrachium rosenbergii. Classification (NCBI taxonomy): domain Eukaryota; kingdom Metazoa; phylum Arthropoda; class Malacostraca; order Decapoda; family Palaemonidae; genus Macrobrachium; species Macrobrachium rosenbergii. The sequence goes on from NC_089791.1 coordinate 14,993,593, forward strand.
ATGCGGGGAAATATAACCACGCTCTGATCAGCAAGGTAAGGCAATAACCATAAACTTGAATGGAAGTGTAACTGAAATGAAAGGTTTTCCGAGTAGGCAATTTTTTTAAATCCTGCTCAAATGAAAACATGCTTTTTCTTCTAAAAAATAAAGTGCTAATACTTTTCAGTCTATTTCTCATTTAATGTAAATCCAACTTAAAAAAAGATTACGTTATTTTCCCAACCTTTAATTATCTTAAATAGCTAGACCTTATCAGTTTTGATTTCATACTTAAGCAAAAGTCTGTCCTATGATAAAATTCTTCAGCCATCTCATGAAGTACTTAACCTTGTTTACATCAAAATGTGAATAACAAATCCACCCGAACAGTCGACCGACTTTGGCAGAAGACAAATCCTCACTCCCAATTTATTTTAATGCCCCCTGACAGTCTTCTGAAACGGCATTTCCTCCTATCAAAGAAACTGAAAGTTCCCAAATGATTAACGATACTTCTAACATAGACAACAGAATGCTTTCCGTATCTGATGACAGCGCCTGGGAGAAAGAATAAATAAGCACTTCATTTTACTCCTATACATATATGCATTATATATATATATTTATATATATATATATATATATATATATATATATAGATATATATATATAAATATATATATATATATATATATATATATATATATATATATATATATATATATATATATATATATATATATATATATATATATAGTGTGTGTGTTAATCATCAATGCTTAACATGCATTCAAACTGTAGCATTACTCTGTACTTGACAGAATTATGGGAAGCTGTTCTGAGGGTTTTCTCACGTCAAACCAACTCATGCAAAGCGTGTAAGACCCATTCTATACCAGTGCGTAACTCGTCGACCCCGCGCCACTGACTTGTACTTGTATTTCACGACTACAGGATATGCCGATACAAGGCGATTTCAATCGCGGCGATTCCAAGCGGGTGTTGCGAAGCACGGGAGTCTTGAGGGAACGCACACAATTGGACGACTTTTTTTTTTTTTAACGCGGCGTCTAACGCAAGATCTGAGTAAGGGATGAATCTTTTTGTTGGCTTATCTTTGAGGATGTCGCTGACGTTTGTCAGCCAGTCTTTAGCAGCAAACCCCTTCCTGTTGACCTGTGGCCTTTGATACTGTGTTATGCCTCGTTTTGTTTTGTAGCATTAAGTGTAAAATATCAGTATCAATATTGTGAATACGTTTGTGAATTGGGTTTAATGTTGTGAATAGACTCCCTCACCCCTTTGGTATATCATTACTGAAATTTTTATCTATTTATTTATTAATTTGTTAATTTTCCCTTTTTAATAACTGGTCTCTTCTTTCTGTATTTCACAACTTCTGTAGCTCCTTTCAAATGAACATATTCTTTGGAAGCTTGAATTTCAAGTCATTGGCTCTGTGGGCTTGTTCCATATGAATAGGATAGGGTTCATCTTCTGAATAATAATAATAATAATAATAATAATAATAATAATAATAATAATAATAATAATACCGTGACTAACGCTCGCCAGATACGCGTTCCCCTCATGAACGAAGAGACGTTTCAATGGGGTTGGCGCTTTTGCTGATAGTTTGGTAGCACCAAGCGAAATTTAAATAAACCGTCAGACGGTTTTTTAGTTCTCTTAAAATAAATGACAAATTTCTATTCGTATTCTATTAGCTTTCGATATAAAGTTAAGAACATTTCTTGTGTGAGGCTATCATTTAAAATACGGACGACGTACAACAGAAATAGTTTTGTTTTTGTCGTTTTGTCCGACGATAAAGTATCCAACTGCTAGCTGCTTCCTAGGCAACCATGCCGAAACTATATATAAAATAAAATGTCGGTGAATTTTGGCGTTAATAGCCGAGTGTGAATAATCAACTACAATGCCCTCTTAGGATATCGACGATTGAAATCGCCAGTGTGAACTCGACCCTAGCGGTCGTTAAAGCACCATGAACGCACTAATCGTGCTTTAAGCTATGCGTCGTTTTCAGGGCAGAACTGCTAATTCATGAGTGCGTTGAAAGCGTAAGAAGCATGGCCAACGCCGGCATAACCGCGCGCTGCTAACGCTCAATATATTGAACAGGTGCTGCACAGTCACTTGTTCCAATATATTGCACAGAATATCGCCCTCGTATAAAATAAGCCTTAAGTCACTTGTATAAAAATCATTAGACGTCTTAAGTGATCTACACGGCACTAGTGTGCTTCCTTAAGTAATCTATCATTATGGAACATGCTTGTGCTCCCCTTAAGTGATCTATCATTATGGAACATGCTTGTGCTTCCCCTTAAGTAATCTATCATTATGGAACATGCTTGTGCTCCCCTTAAGTGATCTATCATTATGGAACATGCTTGTGCTCCCCTTAAGTAATCTATCATTATGGAACATGCATTTACATGCCCCTTAATGATCATCATTATGGAACATGCTTGTAATCTATCATTTTATGTAATTTACCATTATGGAACATGCTTGTGCTCCCCTAAATAATCTATCATTATGGAACAGTCTTCATACCAGTTATCGTTCACATGGCCAAATGGGAAAGGCCCCTTTTCTTTAATTACGCTGCTTCTATTTGAAGCAAAAGCTTCAGGTGGCTAGCAGCCAGCCAAGGGAACAGAATTCAAGGTGCTCCCTTGAATTCCCTGATCATTTAAGCATTCTCATCTCATTACAAAATAACTGGACACAACTGCTAATCAACAATATTTGTCATTTAGCGCGAGGTACAAGCAAACCTTCTCTCGCTATCATGTTCCAAAACGAATTTCCAGAGCATCATGCAGTATTCATTCTTTGGTATTTTTGTTTACTGGCTAATAAAACATTCAAATGTGAATTTACTCTGCAGTATATCCGCAAGCAAAAATAGAGAAATGTCCGAATTATCTGAAAAAAAATTCTTGATGAACACGTAATCTAAAACGTTCCTGTAAACGACATAAAACCTCAGCCAATCTGAAAATACACCCTTTTAGTTAAAAAAAAAAATGAAAATGGATAAGGGTAAATGGAAGGACCTCGTGACAGGCACGCCTGATGGATTTTCCATAAAAAAGCTCTGTATGTACTAGGCCTAAAAATGAAACAGCCCAAGCAATGTTTATTCAATGACCCTGTAAGCCCAATACAGTGCTTTCGTTGGATTCCGAAACATCGGCGAGAAAAAAATAACCAACGATGGTGTATAAATAAACACTAGCGAAAAAAATGCTTGCATGAATGTATACGTCATTGGCTAATTACAGCTACTGTACACACACACACACACACACACACACACACACACACACACACACACACATATATATATATATATATATATATATATATATATATATATATATATATATATATATATATATATATATATATTGTCACTAAACAGACATGAAATTTTCATATTCATAAATATAAAGTCACTAGCATCATTTAATATCAAATTCAGTATACCGCGGAAACACGCAAATTAAGGTTAGAGAAGAACCCACGCAACTACAGCAGTCTTTGAGATAACATACCCAAACCCTCAGGCAGTGTGAGGGCATGTTGATGTGCCCAACCTTCAGGGGGTTCTGCCAGGGCACATCAATCACTGGGTGGCCTACGATCTATAAGATAATAGTTTGGCTTCACAAGAAAACACAAGAAATGCAATAATTCTCTAAGTAAATCTCAGAATCTGTGGCGAGAGTGCATGCTACATGTAGCCGGGTCCAGCTCAGAGTAAGCCTCCAGACATCACCCCCAGTTCCCTGTCTTAAGGTGTGAGAGGCTCTGTTGCCTACTTGCATACGACAAGGTATAAAAATTGCCGTTTATTTTCGCTATGGACGTTGAAGATTGTTGAGTCGCAAATGAAAAGTTGATTTCTGCCCAATCGTTTTGCTGGGAGCCAGGCTACCTGTGATTTACACCCAGAGGGATTCATTGGTACAGACTTGCACCTCGATGGAGGGAGGATGCCTAACAACAGAAGACTGGTACAGTACAGAAAGTAAGTAAACTGCTATTTACTCTGGGTACTGCAAATTCTCCCGCTGTGACAGGAGACTACCCTAGAGGAGCGTTAGTTACCGAATTACTTTTGACAGTTGCAATCTCAACAAAGTTCATCATTTCTAGGAAACATTCCTACGTCTGCTGCACTGCACTGTGTAAAAACTCTGTGAAGTTTCACCACTTGGTTTTAAACTGTTGCATTTTAGAATTCTTCCTGGTAATATTGCATAATTGCTAATGGATACCATTGTAAGCTATTCTTGTCGTATTGCATAAATAACGCTTGATGGGTAAAATCTGCTCTAAATGCTAACCTGCTGCTATTTTGTAAAAGTAGCACCTTGTTCAAAGGACTGATGCTCCATTCCCTGTGTTTATTTATACAAGACATTAATACAATAGCTCGCAAATGAAATTGCCAATTCATGCACCAACTATAATTTGTTGTAGTGTTCTCATGTAAACACTGAGTGCCATGTGTAAATACTCGGAAAGTGTTAACCAATCTCTACCCAGTGTCAACTATCAACATAACTGTGTAAATATGTTTAATAAAATTCTGGATCATCTAAATTAAAGTGCTCCTACGAAATTGAATACATAAACTGTAAAGAACTTGAGGAAACCTGTATAAAGGGAGAGACAGTAGACTAGCACTGTGAAATAATGGAATGAACATAAAACACTGTGCATTTAAGACTGTAACTGAATGTAGGGCTATGAAAGACGTCCATTACAAAAAATTCTTATAAATAATAATCAGTATACTGATCACATATAGACAGTAGACCCAGATAAAGAGCTCAGTCTTGACTAATCCAGGAAGTTGGTGATATCTAAGGCACTCATGTGTTCTTAAAAATATTGAGCCGGTAAGAATCAGCGACAATGAAACATTCTTGTAATTATTTAATGATTTTGTGTTGCATTCCCAATGGTTAATTGCTGCTCTCCTTGTAATTTGCTGTTCACTGTTGCAATGGTACAGATTAATTCAATACCAGAGGAATATTTGACATCAAATGAGGACATTCTTCTATTTCTTAATGATCACTGATTTGATTATCGTTTTTGCAGTTCACTTCATATTTAGCTAATAAAATTCACTTTAAATTTCTATTAATTTTAGTTTTTAATTTTTTTACATCCGCTTATTTTGTATTTTGCTCTTTCATCTCGCTATTCATTTAGATTTTTTTTTATTGTTTTAAGTTCAGATTTCTCATTTGCTTATTTTTTTGCCCTTTAGTAATAAAACCTGATTTGTATAAGTGAATAAAGCAAGAGAGACAGAAAGAAATATTAGGGTATTTATAATTAGTTCTTGAGTTAAACCAACCACTTTTAATGCATTTGGATGAACACAGAGATAATAGAAATTGTGGCTCTAAAATTAACTAATATATATATATACATATATATATATATACATATATTACTATATATATATATATATATATATATATATATATATATATATATATATATATATATATATATATATATATTTCATATGCATATATATATAATATATATATAAATATATCTATATATATAAAACGTGAATGTCTGTATATTTGTTTGGCTTTATAGAAATCTGAACCACTTGACAGACCCAGACAAAATTTTGCGCACGGCATCTACGTCACCCCAGAAAGGTTTTTAACTCAAAATCAAAGCCCTCCCGTGACAGACACAAAGACGGACAAAATAAATGAAATTTTCGTTTTTACGTCACATTTTCCTTCAGTTTTCTGGGTTTATTCTCATTTTTCAACTGACACTTCACCTTTTCTTCTGGCACTGCCAGAAATATGATTAACCTACAACAGTAAATCCCCTATAACATAAATTTTTTATCAGAATTTAATTTTGATCATACTTCGTGATAATTATTAATATAAGTGCTAAACATACACCTCACTGGTTGGTTTAATTGCTAAATTAAATATTTTTGGCTTTTTTACAAAACATATTTCATAGCTATAAAGCAATGAACCCAAACCAGCAGTTCCGAAGATTTTTTTTTTTTTAGTTGTCTTCCTCATTCACACATGCGTAGTAGCTGCTAGCTCAACACGACATGCACGATGTATGATGATAGTATATCCTTTTTTTTATTAGTTCAAATGCGAATTTTCTCATTAATTCGATCGTTTCTTCTTTGTTTTTACCTTCGGAATTCGTTATAGCAACTACTTCTTAGCGTCATGATGGCGTATATCGTTATAAATTCGGTTTAAATGAGGTTTATGGGGTGGTTTGGCAATAACACTTCACCGCATACCTAATCCCAGTAGGTACAGTCTGCCACACCAAGTATGGGAAAAATTTCCACACTCTTTTTAGGGGTTTATTGTGGTCAGGTATATTATTTCCTTATATCATATGATTCATTGGCCTACGTTCTCGGTCATTTGCATATTTATATATGTTTATATAATAAAATGACTGAATAAAGAGCCATCAAAGAATGGTTGTTTATGCCGAATCATGAAGGAGCAGAAGTCAATCGAACGATGTCTCAATTGACACGTCAAATGCAGACAACAATGCTTTAGGTTTCCATCTAATTAAGGTAACTTAAATCTATTTAAAATTGTTTTAATAACTGTAAAAAGTGATTGTGGTTAACCTGATAAGGATGTTTATGGGAAATGATCTTTAGACAGTGAAGGAAAGCATATACCATTTTATGTACGTTAGATATTACCTATGGTTGCATGAATTTAAAATTTAGGTGAGCGTGGAAGTCAGTGATATGGAAATGTGGCAACACTGGGTCCGTCTGTTGTTGCACGAGAGAGACCTTCTCCCCTTCCACACACACACACACACACACACACACACACACACACCTTAGTGCGAATTGTAGAAATACAATATTTTTTATTTATTGTCTTTGTTCAGTGGAGATGCTTTTTATTCTCTTCTGATAGAGGAATGTAACTTCCCTCCACCTTTATCTACCCCTCACCCTCCCCTCCCTTCCTTTCCCTTCCCTTCTTTTCTCCTCCTCCTTTCTCTTTCCTCTCCACCCTCCCCTCCTCCCCTTCCCTCTTCCATCCCCTTCCCCTCCCCTACCCCAAACTGTCATTCAGAGTTTTTCTGGTCAGTGACAGGGCTAGTCAGCTAAATATATACAGTATATATATATTATATATATATATATATATATATATATATATATATATATATATATATATATATATATATATATAATATACATA